>NC_086319.1:137842100-137852100 GCF_036172605.1 Pelobates fuscus
TACAGTTTATTTCCATTCCAAACAGAGCTACCATGAGAAATAAAGCCAAATCCTTGCTCCGGACACCATTCACCAAGCCACAAGTTAAAGTCCCTAATACACATCCGCCTGTCGTTCTGAGTGTTATGCAGAGGCAGAACTTCAGAGAATGACAGTGTGGAAGCAACCTGCCGTAGATCATTGGCAAAAACACTAAAAACTTCCTTAAAGGGACACTAGTCACCTGAACAACTTTAGCTTAAAGAAGCAGTTTTGGTGTATAGAACATGCCCCTTCTCAATCCTCTGCCATTTAGGAGTTAAATCCCTTTGTTTATGAACCCTAGTCACACCTCCATGCATGTGACTTGCACAGCCTTCCATAAACACTTCCTGTAAAGGGAGCCCTATTTAGGCTTTCTTTATTGCAAGTTCTGTTTAATTGAGATTTTCTTATCCCCTGCTATGTTAATAGCTTGCTAGACCCTGCAAGAGCCTCCTGTTTGTGATTAAAGTTCAATTTAGAGATTGAGATACATCTGTTTGAAAGTGAAACCAGTTTTTTTTTTTTCATGCAGTCTGTCAATCATAGCCAGGGGAGGTGTGGCTAGGGCTGCATAAACAGAAACAAAGTGATTTAACTCCTAAATGACAGTGAATTGAGCAGTGTAATTGCAGGGGAATGATCTATACACTAAAACTGCTTTATTTAGCTTAAATAATTTAGCTGACTATAGTGTTCCTTTAACCTCTGAAACCTCATTGCAAGCCAAGTCATTTGTCCCTAGATGGACAAGTACATCCAATTACCCTTCCTGCTTTGCTCGCTTAACAATATTACAGATACGTCTCCTGTCTCTGTGAGCAGTAGTTCCGGGAAGACACCTCACAAGACCACCATTGTCCATCTCCACACCTCTTATGATGGAACCCTTAAACAACAACTGCTTTCTATTAGGCCTCACCATAGTCTCCGTGCCTCTCTCCACAACACCACTAGCCTCAGTGCCTCTCTCCACAACACCACTAGCCTCAGTGCCTCTCTCCACAACACCACTAGCCTCAGTGCCTCTCTCCACAACACCACTAGCCTCAGTGCCTCTCTCCACAACACCACTAGCCTCAGTGCCTCTCTCCACAACACCACTAGCCTCAGTGCCTCTCTCCACAACACCACTAGCCTCAGTGCCTCTCTCCACAACACCACTAGCCTCAGTGCCTCTCTCCACAACACCACTAGCCTCAGTGCCTCTCTCCACAACACCACTAGCCTCAGTGCCTCTCTCCACAACACCACTAGCCTCAGTGCCTCTCTCCACAACACCACTAGCCTCAGTGCCTCTCTCCACAACACCACTAGCCTCAGTGCCTCTCTCCACAACACCACTAGCCTCAGTGCCTCTCTCCACAACACCACTAGCCTCAGTGCCTCTCTCCACAACACCACTAGCCTCAGTGCCTCTCTCCACAACACCACTAGCCTCAGTGCCTCTCTCCACAACACCACTAGCCTCAGTGCCTCTCTCCACAACACCACTAGCCTCAGTGCCTCTCTCCACAACACCACTAGCCTCAGTGCCTCTCTCCACAACACCACTAGCCTCAGTGCCTCTCTCCACAACACCACTAGCCTCAGTGCCTCTCTCCACAACACCACTAGCCTCAGTGCCTCTCTCCACAACACCACTAGCCTCAGTGCCTCTCTCCACAACACCACTAGCCTCAGTGCCTCTCTCCACAACACCACTAGCCTCAGTGCCTCTCTCCACAACACCACTAGCCTCAGTGCCTCTCTCCACAACACCACTAGCCTCAGTGCCTCTCTCCACAACACCACTAGCCTCAGTGCCTCTCTCCACAACACCACTAGCCTCAGTGCCTCTCTCCACAACACCACTAGCCTCAGTGCCTCTCTCCACAACACCACTAGCCTCAGTGCCTCTCTCCACAACACCACTAGCCTCAGTGCCTCTCTCCACAACACCACTAGCCTCAGTGCCTCTCTCCACAACACCACTAGCCTCAGTGCCTCTCTCCACAACACCACTAGCCTCAGTGCCTCTCTCCACAACACCACTAGCCTCAGTGCCTCTCTCCACAACACCACTAGCCTCAGTGCCTCTCTCCACAACACCACTAGCCTCAGTGCCTCTCTCCACAACACCACTAGCCTCAGTGCCTCTCTCCACAACACCACTAGCCTCAGTGCCTCTCTCCACAACACCACTAGCCTCAGTGCCTCTCTCCACAACACCACTAGCCTCAGTGCCTCTCTCCACAACACCACTAGCCTCAGTGCCTCTCTCCACAACACCACTAGCCTCAGTGCCTCTCTCCACAACACCACTAGCCTCAGTGCCTCTCTCCACAACACCACTAGCCTCAGTGCCTCTCTCCACAACACCACTAGCCTCAGTGCCTCTCTCCACAACACCACTAGCCTCAGTGCCTCTCTCCACAACACCACTAGCCTCAGTGCCTCTCTCCACAACACCACTAGCCTCAGTGCCTCTCTCCACAACACCACTAGCCTCAGTGCCTCTCTCCACAACACCACTAGCCTCAGTGCCTCTCTCCACAACACCACTAGCCTCAGTGCCTCTCTCCACAACACCACTAGCCTCAGTGCCTCTCTCCACAACACCACTAGCCTCAGTGCCTCTCTCCACAACACCACTAGCCTCAGTGCCTCTCTCCACAACACCACTAGCCTCAGTGCCTCTCTCCACAACACCACTAGCCTCAGTGCCTCTCTCCACAACACCACTAGCCTCAGTGCCTCTCTCCACAACACCACTAGCCTCAGTGCCTCTCTCCACAACACCACTAGCCTCAGTGCCTCTCTCCACAACACCACTAGCCTCAGTGCCTCTCTCCACAACACCACTAGCCTCAGTGCCTCTCTCCACAACACCACTAGCCTCAGTGCCTCTCTCCACAACACCACTAGCCTCAGTGCCTCTCTCCACAACACCACTAGCCTCAGTGCCTCTCTCCACAACACCACTAGCCTCAGTGCCTCTCTCCACAACACCACTAGCCTCAGTGCCTCTCTCCACAACACCACTAGCCTCAGTGCCTCTCTCCACAACACCACTAGCCTCAGTGCCTCTCTCCACAACACCACTAGCCTCAGTGCCTCTCTCCACAACACCACTAGCCTCAGTGCCTCTCTCCACAACACCACTAGCCTCAGTGCCTCTCTCCACAACACCACTAGCCTCAGTGCCTCTCTCCACAACACCACTAGCCTCAGTGCCTCTCTCCACAACACCACTAGCCTCAGTGCCTCTCTCCACAACACCACTAGCCTCAGTGCCTCTCTCCACAACACCACTAGCCTCAGTGCCTCTCTCCACAACACCACTAGCCTCAGTGCCTCTCTCCACAACACCACTAGCCTCAGTGCCTCTCTCCACAACACCACTAGCCTCAGTGCCTCTCTCCACAACACCACTAGCCTCAGTGCCTCTCTCCACAACACCACTAGCCTCAGTGCCTCTCTCCACAACACCACTAGCCTCAGTGCCTCTCTCCACAACACCACTAGCCTCAGTGCCTCTCTCCACAACACCACTAGCCTCAGTGCCTCTCTCCACAACACCACTAGCCTCAGTGCCTCTCTCCACAACACCACTAGCCTCAGTGCCTCTCTCCACAACACCACTAGCCTCAGTGCCTCTCTCCACAACACCACTAGCCTCAGTGCCTCTCTCCACAACACCACTAGCCTCAGTGCCTCTCTCCACAACACCACTAGCCTCAGTGCCTCTCTCCACAACACCACTAGCCTCAGTGCCTCTGTGTGTGTGTGTGTATTTCCCAAAGACAACCTAATGATATGGCGCTGAGCACGTGCACTCAACTTCTTTGGTCAACTTTGGCAAGCCCTGTTCTGATTGGAACCTGTCCTGTGAAAGCGCTATATGGTCTTGCCAATCGTGGTGCTGCTCAGATCCTCAAGAGTTCTTTGCCATGAGGTGCCATGTTGAACTTCCAGTGACCAGTATGAGAGCGATACCACCAAGTTTAACACACCTGCTCCCTTGTAACACTAATGAGCCACATGACACCGGGGATGAAAAATGGCAAACTGGGCCCAATGTGGACACACACACACACACACACACACACACGCGTTTACACACACACACACGCGTTTACACACACACACACGCGTTTACACACACACACACGCGTCCACACACACACACACACGCGTCCACACACACACACACACGCGTCCACATTGGGCCCAGTTTGCCATTTTTCATCCCCAGTGTCATGTGGCTCATTAGTGTTACAAGGGAGCAGGTGTGTTAAACTTGGTGGTATCGCTCTCATACTGGTCACTGGAAGTTCAACATGGCACCTCATGGCAAAGAACTCTTGAGGATCTGAGCAGCACCACGATTGGCAAGACCATATAGCGCTTTCACAGGACAGGTTCCAATCAGAACAGGGCTTGCCATAGTTGACCAAAGAAGTTGAGTGCACGTGCTCAGCGCCATATCATTAGGTTGTCTTTGGGAAATAGATGTAATGAGTGCTGCAAACATTGCTGCAGATGTTGAAGGGGTGGGGGGTCAGCCTGTCTGTGATCATACCATATGCTGCACCTAGCATCAGTTTGGTCTACATGGCTGTCGTCCCAGAAGGAAGCCTCTTCTAAAGATGATGCGCAAGAAAGCCTGCAAACAGTTTGCTGAACACAAGCAGACTAAGGGCATGGATTACTGGAACCATGTCCTGAGGTCCGATGAGACCAAGAAACTTATTGGTTCAGATAGTGTCAAGCTGTGTGGTGGCAACCAGGTGAGAAGTACAAAGACAAGTGTGTCTTGCCTACAATTAAGCGTGGTGGTAGTTTCATGGTCTGGGCCTGCATGAGTGCTGCTGGCACTGGGGAGCTACAGTTCATTGAGGGAACCATGAATGCCAACATGAGTATCTGTGGGGCATCCTCAAATGGAAGGTGCGGGAGTGCAAGGTGTCTAACACCCACCAGCTCTGTGATGTTGTCAAGGAGGAGTGGAAGAGGACTCCAGTGGCAATCCGTGAAGCTCTGGTGAACTCCATGCCCATGAGGGTTAAGGCAATGCTGGAAAATTATGGTGGCCACACAAAATATTGACATTTTTAATTTGGATATTTCCACTTATGGGTGTACTCACTTTTAGATATTAATGGCTGTGTGTTGTTATTTTGAGGGCACAGCAAATTTACAATGTTATACAAGCTTTACATTGTAGCAGAGTGTCATTTCTTCAGTGTTGTCACATGAAAAGATATGATAAAATATTCACAAAAATGTGAGTGGTGTATTCACTTTTGTGAGATACTGTGTGTGTCTATCAGATTGATCAGTATTGCTTCAGACCTGAGGAAGAGAGCGAAAACCTTTAAGAGCTTGTCTTTGAATTATATGTTACTCCAATAAAAAAAAAAAAAGCTATCCTTGCATACTGCAATACAGGTGGTCCTCACTTACGGTCCACCTGTTTTACGACGGCTCGCACTAACGACGTTGGAGAGCTGGTCTATGTTTGGGAAATTTTCTCCGAACATAGATTAGAGGGATTTCCTGCTCTGGTTTCCCTTGTCTATGTTCGAGGAAATGTATCCGTACGTAGACATACACATCAGAGCAAGGAATTCCTCTAATCTAACATGGACCTCTTACCAGACAATTTTGTTTTACGACAGTCATAAGAACGGAACCCGGTCGGTTAAGTGAGGAATATGTACTCTGGTATTTTGGCATCTTGTCTATTGGACTAATACGTCTAATCCAATCTACACTATATCTATATATATATCTCTCGCTCGCGCGCTCTTTTTTTTTTTCTGTGGGAAAAATCCAAAAAACAAACATGAACGCTACCTTTGGCCAGGGTTTGTGGCTAATAAAAAGACTGGACATACCCCATTTTGAATACAGTGGGTTGTCTTCTTTTACAAATGGTATGCCATGATGGGGATAATTTTCATTACTGTGCTGGCATATGGTCTCAAAGGCAACATAGGACCAACAAACCAATCTGTCAAATTTCAAAAGGGGAAAGCCGTATATTTGTATCCTATATCCCAAACACCATAAAACCTGTACATGGTGGGTACTGTTGTACTCATGAGACATCTCTAACTAAAAATGTGTGCTTTATTTCAGTACATGTTAAGTGTTACAGTATTCACAGTTAAACTGTAATGCAGAATTTTAGAAAAATAACAATTTAATTTCTCACTTTTTAAAGATTTTATATAAATAAAATTGTTTCATATATAAATAACTGATGTGAAATGAAAGCCCTATTTTCTCCCCAACAAAATTATATACAATAAGTGTGGGTGCACTTAATATGAAAAGGGTGGATTATGCTTGAACAGTCAAATTTCAGGTTTTGTTTACTTTTTGTTTTGATCAGTACAATTGTCTCTGTTCTTGGTTAAGCAGCAGTGCTTACAAATGGGTAGTTGCCACTTTTTCCTCCTCTTGCCTACTACCTACGAACAGAAGGACAGAACTTCATTCCAAGTCTTCACCTCCATTTTATATCAACTTACCAAATAACGCAGTTTTGCTTTTCCCAGGCTAGGTTAGATGGCTTTGCATGATTTGACTTTTGATTTTCAAGTTCATTTACTGTTATTTAATATAGCAAGCTATTATCACCTAGTCTTGTAGGATCTCCAGTGAAATTTTCAATTGGTTGCTGCAGAGATCGTTTTGACACATAACTACTAATTATCATGTTGAGCCAATAGATTGATAACAAGTCTCATGGCTGATTAGGAATAACAATAATTATTCTGTTTTGCAGGCACTCACAGCTCTCCTTTCTGATGATAGCAAGTTTGGTTTCATTGTAATAGATGGCAGTGGAGCACTTTTTGGTACTCTTCAAGGAAATACACGAGAGGTTTTACACAAATTTACAGTGGATCTTCCTAAGAAGCATGGTAAAATATTTTTTTAAATTTATTTTTTGCGCTTGGGAGGTGATCAGTGATCTCGCGATGCTTCCTGTCAGTATTCCCGAACATCCTGTCACTTAGAATGCTGGCGAAACTACCGAATTTCGTTCTAACAGAATGAGAACAGTTTGTTCACTCATGTTAGGATGCAATTCGGGACTTTGTTCGGATCAGAATTTCATTCTAAAAAAACATAGTTCCCCCCCCCCCCCCACACGCGTGCCAGGCGGTGGGTGGGGGCACTAAATGAAAATGCGGTGGGGCTGTGGGGGCACGACCTATTGTCCTCCCCACTGGCCCCCACCCATGAGCGGTGGGTGGGGACCCTAATTTATAATAAGGGTGGGGGGACCTATTGTCCTCCTGGCCCCCACCCCTGAGCGGCAGGTGAGGGCCATAAATAACAATTATGGGGGGAGGACCTGCGTAGTGCCCTCCATAGGTGAAGATGGATTACTTTTTTAGTGTTGGGATTTTTTATCATCCTCATGGGAGATAGGTGGGGGCAAAGGGGGACCCCATGTCTTCCATTTCCTTTTTATAACCCCAACTCATGGGGCATGGGTGGTGGTTCGGGGGGGACAATAGGCTGCTCACTGTTTACTATTTACTATTGCTATCCTATATATTCTGTCTGTTATCTTCGGTCCTGAGACTTTTTGACCTTTGTTTTAGTACATGGCTATTAACCATGTACTTATTTGTACTTCAGACAAACAAATTCACATGGGCTCAAGAGTGATATGTTTAAAATTGCAGCATTAGGTGCAAAAGGGACACCGCACCCAGACAACTTTGAGCTGAAGTGGTCTGGGTGCCTATATTGCCCCTTTAAAGTTTTGTATCATGACATGTTAACGTTAGGGTAAAAATGTCAACATGTTTATTATTGCTCACACACACACACTCTGCATTCATACACACACACACACTCTGCATTCATACACACACACACACTCTGCATTCATACACACACACACACACTCTGCATTCATACACACACACACACACTCTGCATTCATACACACACACACACACTCTGCATTCATACACACACACACACTCTGCATTCATACACACACACACACACACACACACTCTGCATTCATACACACACACACACACACTCTCTGCATTCATACACACACACACACACACTCTCTGCATTCATACACACACACACACACACTCTCTGCATTCATACACACACACACACTCTGCATTCATACACACACACACACTCTGCATTCATACACACACACACACTCTGCATTCATACACACACACACTCTGCATTCATACACACACACACTCTCTGCATTCATACACACACACACTCTCTGCATTCATACACACACACACACTCTGCATTCATACACACACACACACACACACACACACTCTGCATTCATACACACACACACACACACACACACACTCTGCATTCATACACACACACACACACACACTCTGCATTCATACACACACACACACACACTCTCTGCATTCATACACACACACACACACACTCTGCATTCATACACACACACACACACACTCTCTGCATTCATACACACACACACACACTCTGCATTCATACACACACACACTCTGCATTCATACACACACACACACACACTCTCTGCATTCATACACACACACACACACACACTCTGCATTCATACACACACACACACACACACACTCTGCATTCATACACACACACACACACACACACTCTGCATTCATACACACACACACACTCTGCATTCATACACACACACACACTCTGCATTCATACACACACACACACACACACACACTCTGCATTCATACACACACACACACACACACTCTGCATTCATACACACGCACACACTCTGCATTCATACACACACACGCACACACTCTGCATTCATACACACGCACACACTCTGCATTCATACACACGCACACACTCTGCATTCATACACACGCACACACTCTGCATTCATACACACGCACACACTCTGCATTCATACACACGCACTCTGCATTCATACACACGCACTCTGCATTCATACACACGCACTCTGCATTCATACACACACACTCTGCATTCATACACACACACACACACTGCATTCATACACACACTGCATTCATACACACACTGCATTCATACACACACTGCATTCATTCATACACACACACACACTCTGCATTCATTCATACACACATACTCTGCATTCATTCATACACACACACACTCTGCATTCATTCATACACACACACACACTCTGCATTCATTCATACACACACACACACTCTGCATTCATTCATACACACACACACACACACTCTGCATTCATTCATACACACACACACACACTCTGCATTCATTCATACACACACACACACACACTCTGCATTCATTCACACACACACACACACTCTGCATTCATACACACACACACTCTCTGCATTCATACACACACACACACTCTGCATTCATACACACACACACACACTCTGCATTCATACACACACACACTCTGCATTCATACACACACACACACTCTGCATTCATACACACACACACACTCTGCATTCATACACACACACACACTCTGCATTCATACACACACACACTCTGCATTCATACACACACACACACACACACTCTGCATTCATACACACACACACTCTGCATTCATACACACACACACACACACTCTGCATTCATACACACACACACACACACACACACTCTGCATTCATACACACACACACTCTGCATTCATACACACACACACACTCTCTGCATTCATACACACACACACACACTCTCTGCATTCATACACACACACACACTCTCTGCATTCATACACACACACACACACTCTCTGCATTCATACACACACACACTCTCTGCATTCATACACACACACTCTCTGCATTCATACACACACACACACTCTGCATTCAGTCATTCATACACACACACACTCTGCATTCATTCATACACACACACACTCTGCATTCATACACACACACACACACACTCT
>NC_086319.1:139957100-140112100 GCF_036172605.1 Pelobates fuscus
TGTACGTGTGAAACTGATCCAATTTACCCAACAGCTGGGACAGGGAAGGGTAGTCTCGGGATTTTCAATGCAGTGCTATGAGGTTTCTTGCTGCTAGTAGGACAAGTATTGTGATCTGTTTCTGTCAAGGGTTCAGTCCTGCCCGGAGAAGCAGTAATAGGCAGGTAGATGCTGTCAATGTAAATGTTGGGGTGTCCAGTGTATCCAGGACTGAACGTACTATGGTCCAGAGAGGTTGTATATCTCCGCAGGACCACCACAGGTGTATTAACATGCCCGTGGTTTAGTGGCATCTCCAACAGGTTGGAGGTGTGGTGGGGAACATAAGGTTGAGTCTTTGGGGGGTCATGTGCCAGCAGTACAGAAGTTTCTTATGGGCTTTAATGTGTGAGAAACACTTTGTCCATTTGGACAAACCGTTGAGTGCATGGAGCCAGTCTGTGTCTGTCAGCGTCTTTCCACAGTCAGTCTCCCAATGTGCTTTATACGGATGTAATTTGGTTGGTGTAAGTTCTTGCCAGGTTTTGTAGCATAGGGTGAGTACTTTAGGTTTATTAGGTGAGGACCAGCATCTATCTATGAGTATATGAGTAGATGTGGGTTGACCCAGATTGGGCCCTTTGTGTTGTGCGAGGGTGTCGTGTGTGTGCATTCAAGACACTTTTCAGTTGTAGGTAGGAGAAGATGGCACGGTTTGGAATCTGCCACTGTGTTTGCAGGACTGGGAAGAGAACTACTCCCTTGTCATCTATCAGCTGGGATATTTTGGTGACCCCCGCTTCATGCCAGTATTTGAGTGGGATGTTGGGTACTACTGCTCTAAGAGCTGAGACAGGTGATTTAGGGTGAAAGGTATTTTTATATCCTATTGCTCCCATAAATTCATGCCATATTGTCATTGTGAGTTGGGTAGTTGGAAATAGGTCCTGTCATTTTGTCCTTAGCTGTCAGGGTGTCCATAGATAGTCAAGTAGAGATTGTTCATGGAATTGTGCTTTCTCCATGTCTACCCACTGGATTGTGTTGGGTTGGGCATGTAGAAGAATACTTGTGGACAGTATTGCTGCTCTGTGGTACTATATGTTATTCGGAAGGCCTACAACTCCGAGGCGGGGAGCAGTCTGTAGGAGTGCAATAAACACCCTGGGTCTCCTCCTCCACCCCCCCCCCCCCCCCCCAGATAAATGCACCACATAATTTCTGTAATGATTTGCAATATTGGTTGGAAACTCTGAGGGGGAGCATCCTGAAGATATAGAGGATGCAGGGCAGAATCATCATTTTGTAGGCATTGATTTTCCCTAGCCAGGAAAGTAGCGTGTGTTTCCATTTGTTCATTTCTGTTTTGCAAAGTGCCAGCAAGGGATTATAATTTTGTATCAGGGTGGCTGATAAAGATGGTGCTTTTTTACCCCTAGATATGTGAGGGAGGTTTAATCTCCAATCAAATGTGTATGCAGTGTGAAGGGAGTCCGTTAAGCTCTTAGGTAAGTTGATAGGTAGGGCCTGGGTCTTGTCTTGGTTTAATCTGTAGTATGAGATTTCCCCCTAATTGTCGCAGGCGGTCTAACAAGTGAGGGAGGGAATGAGTTGGGTCTGACAGTGCTATGAGAATGTCATCAGCGAATAGCGCTAGGCTGTACGTCTTGCCATTTATAGGGATACCTTGTATGTCAGGGTGCAGTCAAATCTTACAGGCTAGAGGCTCAAGGGCTAGTATGTACAAAAGGGGCGACAAGGGGCAGCCCTGGTGACTTCCGTTTGTAATGGAGAAGGGTGTAGACAAGAATCCCCTGTGGAAGACTCTTGCCGCTGTTTTATGGTATAACGCCATGATACCTTTAATGGTGGATGTAGGGAAGTTACATTTTTGTAGGGTTTTGGTCATATATGCCCAGTTCAGGTGGTCGAAGGCCATCTCCGCATCAAGTGCAAGGAAAAGGCCCTTCAATCCACTGGTTTCAAGCGTCGACAAGATGTTCAAGATTTTCCTGGTGTTGTCGGAGCCCTGGCGGCCCCTTATAAACTCTGATTGGTCATTATGTACCAGTTTGTGGAGAAGGGGGGCTAGTCGGTTACTAATGAGTTTGGCATAAATGTTGGCGTCTCCATTGAGTAGGGAGATGGTTCTGAAATTATTACATTGCGTGGGGGGCTTGCCAGGCTTAGGGAGGGTGGATATATGGGCCAGTAGCATTTCGTCTGGCAGGGCGCCCACAATGGTACAGTGGTTCAGGAGGCTCCGAAGGTGCGGGATGAGAATGGTGGAAAAGGTCTGGTAGTAGGTATACGTGAGGCCATCGGGTCCCGGGGATTTATGGGCTGGGAGTTGTGAGATTACAGTTGTGATCTCGTTTATAGAGAAGGGTGGTCGTATGAGGTCTAGGTCTCTGTCTGTTTACTTGGGTAAGTCAAGGCCTGCTAGGAAATTGTCAATGTCAGCATGGGCAGGTAGGACCATGCTGGGGTCATTTTTGAGATCGTACAACTCACTATAATTGTTTGCAAACTGATCTACAGTACTTTGCGGGTTTAGCGTCTTCTTCCCTTTATTATAGGTTAGGAAGGCAATCCTGGAGGCAACACATCTATGTTTTAGTTGTGATGCTAGTTTGGCACCGGTTCTGTTGCCGTTTGCAAAGAAGTTATGTTTGGCTTTGCGCAGGAGGTATGTCATTTTGGCTAGCTCTGTTTTTCAGTTGAGTTTGGAGATTTAATAATTCTGTGTATGTGGTCGGTTTTGGCTCTCGCTTATTAGAGTGTGTAAGTTTTGTAATTTCTGCTACCAACAAATTGTATTCCACCATCCTCAGTTTCTTGGCGTGGCTGGCATTTTTTTTATGAAACTGCCCCGTATGACTGCCTTGTGTGCCAGCCAAATTTGGCGGATGGGGGGGTCGTTTATTGTATTTTTGGTAAAATAATGGTGGTGGTCGTTAGTGACCTGTGAGATTATGGAATGATCTGCTAGAAGAGACTCATTGAGTCTCCATGTGCCAGTCCCTTTATTGGGAAATGTTTCCTTGATGCTGAGAGTAATAGGCGCGTGGTCAGACCATGACATTACTCCGATAGTGGACTCTTCTATGTTAGGCAATGAGTTGGCAGGGATAAGGGTCTATACGGGAATACCTATTGTGAGCAGCTGTGTGGCATGTATAGTCCACCTCTGTAGGGTGGAGGATGCGCCACGGATCCACCAAGTAGTGGGAACCTAGTGTGGTACAAATTTTGGCTGATAAAGCCATTCTCTGTCTAAGCGTGCCGAGTGAGATCACCATAGTGGTTGACGAATCAGCAGTCTGTGTGTGTGTGTGTGTATGGACTCAGCAGTCTGTGTGTGTGTCTGGACTCAGCAGTCTGTGTGTGTGTGTGTGTCTGGACTCAGCAGTCTGTGTGTGTGTGTGTGTGTGTGTGGACTCAGCAGTCTGTGTGTGTCTGTGTGTGTGTGTCTGGATTCAGCAGAGTGTGTGTATGGACTCAGCAGTTTGCGTGTGTGTGTGTCTGGACTCAGCAGTTTGCGTGTGTGTGTGTGTATGGACTCAGCAGTCTGAATGCGTGTGTGTGTATGGACTCGGCAGTCTGTGTGTGTGTGTGTGTGTGTGTGTATGGACTCAGCAGTCTGTGCGTGTGTATGGACTCAGCAGTCTGTGCGTGTGTATGGAATCAGCAGTCTGTATTTGTGTATGGACTCAGCAGTGTGTGTGGACTCCGCAGTCTGTGTGTGTGTGTGTGTATGGACTCAGCAGTCTGTCTGTGTGTGTGCCTGTGTGTGTGTGTATGGACTCAGCAGCCTGTGTGTGTATGGACTCAGCAGCCTGTGTGTGTATGGACTCAGCAGCCTGTGTGTGTATGGACTCAGCAGCCTGTGTGTGTATGGACTCAGCAGTCTGTGTGTGTGTATGGATTCAGCAGTCTGTATGTCTGTGTGTGTGTGTGTGTGTATGTGTGTATGGATTCAGCAGTCTGCGTGTGTGTATGGATTCAGCAGTCTGCGTGTGTGTATGGATTCAGCAGTCTGCGTGTGTGTATGGACTCAGCAGTCTGCGTGTGTGTATGGACTCAGCAGTCTGTCTGTGTGTGTGTGTATGGACTCAGCAGTCTGTCTGTGTGTGTGTGTGTATGGACTGAGCAATCTGTGTGTGTGTGTATGGACTGAGCAATCTGTGTGTGTGTGTGTATGGACTGAGCAATCTGTGTGTGTGTGTATGGACTGAGCAATCTGTGTGTGTGTGTATGGACTGAGCAATCTGTGTGTATGTGTATGGACTGAGCAATTTGTGTGTGTGTGTATGGACTCGGCAATCTGTGTGTGTATATGGACTCAGCAGTTTGTGTGTCTCTGTGTGTGTGTATGGACTCGGCAGTCTGTGTGTGTGTGTGTGTGTATGGATTCAGCATCAGTCTGTGTGTGTGTGTATGGACTCAGCAGTCTGTGCGTGTGTATGGACTCAGCAGTCTGTGCGTGTGTATGGGCTCAGCAGTCTGTGAGTGTATGGACTCAGCAGTCTGTGTGTGTGTGTGTGTGTGTGTATAGACTCAGCAGTGTGTATGTGTGGAATCAGCAGTATGTGTGTTTGTGTATGGACTCAGCAGTCTCTGTGTGTTTGGAATCAGCAGTATGTGTGTGTGTATGGACTCGGCAGTATGTGTGTATGGACTCAGCAGTCTGTGTGTGTGTGTGTGTGTGTATGGACTCAGCAGTCTGTGTGTGTTTGGACTCAGCAGTCTGTATTTGTGTATGGACTCAGCAGTGTGTGTGGACTCCGCAGTCTGTGTGTGTGTGTGTATGGACTCAGCAGTCTGTCTGTGTGTGTGTCTGTGTGTGTGTATGGACTCAGCAGCCTGTGTGTGTATGGACTCAGCAGCCTGTGTGTGTATGGACTCAGCAGCCTGTGTGTGTATGGACTCAGCAGCCTGTGTGTGTATGGACTCAGCAGTCTGTGTGTGTGTATGGACTCAGCAGTCTGCGTGTGTGTATGGACTCAGCAGTCTGCGTGTGTGTATGGACTCAGCAGTCTGCGTGTGTGTATGGATTCAGCAGTCTGCGTGTGTGTATGGATTCAGCAGTCTGCGTGTGTGTATGGACTCAGCAGTCTGCGTGTGTGTATGGACTCAGCAGTCTGCGTGTGTGTATGGACTCAGCAGTCTGCGTGTGTGTATGGACTCAGCAGTCTGCGTGTGTGTATGGACTCAGCAGTCTGCGTGTGTATGGACTCAGCAGTCTGTCTGTGTGTGTGTGTGTGTGTGTGTGTGTGTGTATGGACTGAGCAATTTGTGTGTGTGTGTGTGTATGGACTCGGCAATCTGTGTGTGTGTGTGTGTATGGACTCGGCAATCTGTGTGTGTATATGGACTCAGCAGTTTGTGTGTCTCTGTGTGTGTGTATGGACTCAGCAGTCTGTATGTCTGTGTGTGTGTGTGTGTGTATGGACTCAGCGGCCTGTGTGTACGTGTATAAATCAGCCTGTGTGCATTCATAAATCTGTGTGTGTGTATTCAGTGTACTGTGTGTATGTACTCAGCAGTCTATCAATAATTCACAATTTTATTCCTGTGAGTTGTTGTGTAGGAAGGGCCCCAGTTCACTTCTTTGCCCGGGGGCCCTCAACGCTGTTAAGATGATACTGCTTGTGTGTGTCAGTGAGCTTCTATTTAGTGAGCATGTGTGTGTCAGTGAGCTTGTCTTTAGTGAGCTTGTGTGTGTCCCTGAACTTCTTTGTAGTGAGCCTTGTGTTTATACAAGTGAGTTTGTCTGTAGTAAGCTTGTGAGTGAGTCAGAGAGATTTGTATGTCACTAAGCCTATTTGCGCATGTCAGTGAGCTTGTGTGCTTACTGTACAATATATACATATTGACTTGTAGAAATGGCATACATTTTTTTTCCAGGGAAGCTTTGGATTCTCAGTTTGGCTCTGCCAGCGAGTGGACTTTACAGCTGAATCATCTGTGTGAGCTGCCGCACACTTTAGCCCTGTTACACACGTCTGGGAGCTGCTGTTGACAGGTACTAGTAGTCTAGAGATTGGGACATGGGGTATATGCTCAGCTATCTGTATAATACTATAGTGCTGTTCTCTGTATAATACAGATCTGTGTGTGTATAATATCCCGGGATAGTCAGTGTTCCTGTATAGTGCTGCTCTCTGTCTTGGGATATTATACACAAACAGCCATGTATTATACAGAGAGCAGCACTATACAGGGAGCACTGACTGTCCCAATTTATTATACACACAACCCTGTATTACACAGAGAGCAGCACTATACAGGGAGCACTGACTGTCCCAATTTATTATACACACAATCCTGTATAATACAGAGAGCAGCACTATACAGGGAGCACTGACTGTCCCAATTTATTATACACACAACCCTGTATTATACAGAGAGCACAGACTGTCCATGGATATTATACACAGACAGTAATTGATAGCTGTGCTGCAAAATGTCCTTGGAAATGTTTTTCAAATGTTGGCAACTATGGCACTGTATCAAAGGAAATGTGTTTGGTTTTTTAATAATCCCTGGTGGAAAATAATGAATCCTCCACCAGGGATTATAAAAAAAAACCCAAAAAAAACACATTTTGTCGGGGGCGGGGCTTAACATGCGGCAGGGGCGGGGTAAAACTGTGGCGAGGGCGTGGTTGAAAGTGCCCCCCTACTTTTGTCCCCGGCCCACCCTGTGCCCCCCCTAAAAATGAATCCTAGAGACGCCACTGAGAAACACCATACTTTTTGGCTGCATAGCATGTGTGAAAGTCATGAGGAAACCATTTAGAAGATATTTTGGGCCGGTCATTCCATTTAAAATGTGTCTCCTGGAAGAACACTACCAGAGCGTCACATTTCCTGTATAGCTAGCCTGCGCTTATTCAGGGAGTTAAGCCCCTTAGCGTTTAATTACATAATTTTAATCACCATTGGGCTGGTATGGTACTTGCTGTTTTATCTGCGGAAGGGTTTTATGTGCCTCAATAATCAGAGGGTTTTGTGGCCACCACGACAAGTAGATATAGAGTCGCGTGTTCTTGAGCATTAGGGGCCCAGGGCTCTGTGTTAAGCTAGATATATTGTGGGTTATAGGTATACCCATAAGGAAGGAGGGGAGGAGGGTAACAAGAAGAAAAATATATACAATATTCCGTGTGTCACTCTGTGGGCTACGTAGGAGCCTTAGGGGTAGCCTGCATAGGGCGTTCAAGATGTTTTTATAGCTTAGCAGTCCACTCATGTTGGAGAGGTTCCACGGTCAGTAGGGAGAGATTTTGGTGCAGAGGTCGCTGATGTCTTCCCGGGGACTGCTGGTCTGCAGCGGTATGCTCCACTCCTGGAGAATCCTTTTCCCATCCTCTGGGCTGAGTATGGGTTTATCTATTCCGCTTGATTAACAGCTTTGCTGGAAAAAACCATTTATAGGGGATATTAGCAGCTCGTAATGCTGCTGTAATGGGTGCAAATGTGCAACGTTTAAGCATGGTCGCTGAGGAGAGATCTGTGAATAGTTTGATACTTGCATACGGTTCAGGCCACTGGCTGGTCGTTCTTGCTGCTTGCATAATACGGTCTTTAACAGGAAAGTAGTGGACTCTTGTGATGATGTCTCTCGCTGTTTCGGGGGGAAGTCAGTGGTGTATTTTGGATTTGTGCTGCCCTAGGCACGACTAAATTCGGGCACCCCCAAAATCTAAATTTGACCCCCAATTCGTGTCAAAGCCACTTTTTTGATTGACAGACATGTGCTCTCATTGATACATGCACTGATATACACTCACTGACAGATACAGTCATTGGCACACACATACAGTCATAAGCACACACTGTTTACTGACAGACACATACTGACACACCCACTCACTGACAGGCACACATAAAATGACATACACACATTGACACACACTCACAGGCACACCCATTCTCACTGAAAGACACGCACTGACCGCTACACTCACTCACAGTAAGGTGGACAGCCCCAGAACACAAGCAAGGCATTTGTCTGGGAGCTTGGGGTGGCATTTTTTTGGCACCCCCCTGAAAGTTCTGCCCTAGGCAAATGCCTTGTTTGTCTTGTGGTAAATACATCCCTGGGGGAGATGTTTGGGTTTGGGGAGCCGGTGTGTTCTGTCCAGGAGTAAATCTGAGTTAGTTAACGAAAGGGATGAGTACTCTGAACAGGTCCTGGACATACCAGGGTAGGTCCGCTTGTGTGATGGATTCTGGAACTCCTCGTATGCAGATGCTGTTCCTTTGGCTCCTGTCCTCCTGGTCAGCTACTTTTTCTTTTTAACTTTTGTGCCAGTAATGTGTAGGCCTCAGCCAAAGAGTTGTGCACGTCGACTAGTTCCTCCATGCAGTTTTCTAGGCGCGCCGTGCGTTCCCCCATGTTGTTGATGTCTGACCTGATATTAGCTGCCATTTGATGTAGATCCACTCTGAAGGAGGCTTTCAGTTCCTGCATGATCAGCCTTATGGAGGAATCTGTTGCTGGGCTGTGCTGACTGTGTCGGCTGTCTCCCGAGTCACATGCCGGGGATCTGGGCCTGTCGGCACCATCTTGCTCACCCAGCTCTGCGGTTTGATTTCTCTCCAAGTGAGAATGTAAGTTTTTTTGCTTCAATTTCTTCAGGAATTTCGTCACCATTTGGTAGTGGGTGTTTTCGCCTTGAAGGATGGCAGTTTTTAATGTTTTCTGTCGGGTACATCACACTGTGGAAGCCGCGTTTCGGGAGAGCATCCGTCTCACACTTCTGCTCACATGCGCGGTTAGGACACGCCCCCTATGTCCAGTCTTTTTTAGAAGCCACTTAGTCACAAATACTGGCAAAAATTGGCATTCAAATTAGTTTTTTGCATTCTTCACACACAAACAAATATTAACTAACTTTGGACAGTGTTTGTGACAAAGTGGGTTGTCTACTTTTGTAAATGGTATGCCATCACTGGGGTAATTCTCATTCCTGGGCTACCATACGGTCTCAAAGGCAACATAACCAATCTGGCGATTTTCAATGTGAAAAAACTGAAAAATGTGACATGCTATATTTGACCATGTAACTTCCCAAAACACCATAAAACCTGTACATGGGGGTTACTGTTTTACATGTGAGACATTGCTGAATACAAATATGTGTATTTTTTGCAGTAAAAGCAAATAGTATTATGACATTCACAGTTAAAATATCATGCAGAACTAAAAAAATAGCATTTCTTAATTTCTCACACTTTTTTATATTTTATTCATATTGAATTATGTTTAATATCTAAATATTTGATGTTAAATGAAAGTCCTATTTCTCCTGAATAAAATGATATATAATACGTGTGAGTGCATATAGTCAAATTCCAAGTTTTGTTTACATTACTTTGATCAAAACTTGTACATTTGGCTCAGTCCTTAAGGCGGAACCAGCCTTGCCACTGGGTAATTGGAGAAGACTGATTGCCAGCCTCCTGCCATGTGACTATGGCCCCTGGGATGTATTGCCTGCTCTCCTGTACTGCTGAGGTTTGCTACCAATTAGGTGGATTTGGCTATGGAGCTTGTCTAGTGCCCTCTGTTGGTAGCAACAGCAATATGCACTACCTGAATAGCAAGACTGGTTCATTTACATATTAGGGTAGATTTGCATATTGCTAATTCTGCAGGCATGTGAGATATTTTCTGTTAATTATTGTCTCCCCCACCTCTTTAAAAATATGCCATTGTGTTATAATAAGTCACTGTATGTTGCCTGCTATGATTTGACTGTTTGTAATTTTATTGAGTTTTTACAACAATGTCAATGCAATGACCATATGGGCTAGTCCCAAGTAAAATAACGTTTTAGACAGTTCTTCTTGACCTTCAACATATAGTCTTGTCTCGCGATTGGAGGGGACAGCTATACTCACACTGGGGATTGTTAAGCTCTGCATACTCCCTTGAGCCATAATCACTTGGCTCTTTTAAGAGTTGTTCCTGTTATGCTCTCTTTGGAGGAGAGGTCTTCCCCACACAGCCCTGGATGACGGCGAGACTC
This sequence comes from Pelobates fuscus, assembly GCF_036172605.1. Lineage (NCBI taxonomy): Eukaryota > Metazoa > Chordata > Amphibia > Anura > Pelobatidae > Pelobates > Pelobates fuscus. The sequence goes on from NC_086319.1 coordinate 139,967,122, forward strand.
CAGTCAAGCTATGGCGGTTGCGGAGTCTGCAGTGGTAATGGTGTCCGGTGTGGTGCTCGTGGTCCTCGGCAGAAGTTTCCATCAACGGAGAGTACTCGGTCAGAGTACGGGGAGTTCTATTACAGTGGTGTCAGCGGTGGGATGGCTTCTCTAGTGCAAGGAGCAGCATCCTGGGAACACCAAGCAAGCCTGGAGAATTGGTACAGTCACGTACGGTTTGACCCTTTACTGAAGGGGCTGTTGGCCCAAAAGAGCAACGAATACAGAAACTGAGGAGAGTAGTGGCCGAGGAGATGCAGAAGGAAGCAGAATGGCGGGCAGTGTGAGTTCCAGGGAGCCGAAGGTGTCATCCTTCCTCCCCAGTGGCAGTGTGTCCTACAGGGAGCAGAGACAGTTGGTCTCTCTCCCCAGCAGCAGGACAATGTTACAGGAGTGGAGACAGTCGGTCTCCAGCGGCAGCCTGTGTTTCAGGGAGAGGAGCACAGCACTCTCTCTCCCCAGTGGCAGAGTGTATTACAGGAAGGGGAGACAGTCAGTTCCCCTCTCCAACATCATACAGAGTATCAGGGAGAGGAGCCAGTTACCACCTCTCCCCAGTGGCAGCTTATTTCCCAAAGGGGAGACCTTATTCTCCCAGATGGGACCGCGGTCTCTGCACCCGGTCTACATGGGTGTGGGGTAGCCAGTCCAGATTCCCAGCAGCAGGACTGTTTATCAAAATGGGAGATAGGAAGCGTCCATCAACGGAGGGTACTCAGTCGGAGTACGGGGAGTTCCGTTACAGTCCTCATTGCTTACATGGAAACAAAATCCTTATCTTGTTTCATCAGGTTCAATTTATTAACATTTATCCCTAACGTTGATTTTTAACTTCTGGCGCTACAAAAAACTATATTTGGGGTTTCACCAACATTTTGTTCTATAACCAGGTTTGGGAATAACATAATTTTCTAGTTACTTGAAACTTTGGCTTGATGTTTCCTTTATAAAAGGATTAATGAGATACAAGAGAAATTAAAACCAATGGAAAGCTTCTTATCATAGGTGAAATAAATATCTTTATTTCTAAAGTTTTGGTACAATGTAATAACAGAGAAGGTATCAAAAACGCATAGTTATAAGCACAGTTTGCTTGAAAGTAGGCTATTTAAAGTAGTCTCTTTTAAGTAGGAGGTTAAAACAACAGGAGTCTGGTGGTATTGGTATTGGTTAATACCAAGTGGAAAACAAATAGCAGGTTTAATTTTATAATTTTTTGGGGTTTGTGTTTTTGGTTTTTTTTTTTAGTTTGACCCTTTTTACATTTATTTTCTCCTTGCTGTTTTGATTTATTTAAATTTGTTATAACCTTTTACCCTTTTATTATATATATTTTTATTTCTTGCTGGGTTTATTCAAACTTTGAATTTATTTTTTTTTCTCCTTGCTGGTTTTATTTAAACAGTTTTTTTTTTTTTTTTTTTATTCCTCTCTTGCTGTTTATATTCCTCTCCATGTGGGTGCTGCTGTTGAGCTAATTAGGGGGAGTGCCCCTTAATTTCCACCTGTGTGGGAATTGTATTACCAATATAAACCCACTACTGACTGAGCTTGCTCACTGGAGTTTGCTTCAAAGTAGGCTATTTAGGTAACTGGGGATGACTGCTACCAAGATTACAAGTTTTACTCAGTGTACATCCTGCTGCATGTATGCATGCCTGGATAAATCTGTCCAGGGTCCATACCTCTGTGGTGGGTGTGAGCGAGTGGCTTTTCTGGAAGCTCGGATTGGAGATCTCGAGAGGCAAATTGCAACACTGAGGGAGATTGATAATCTTGAGAGGAGTATGCTGCTCAGTGAGCAGAGTTTAGTGGGTGCAGGTAGTGGAGTGGGAGGAGATTAGACAGTTGGAGAACAGGCACATCACTAGGTAACGGGGCGAGGAGGGGGAGGGAAGAGAAAAGGTTTAGCTAATCCTGATCTAGTGCAGCCTAACAGATTTGCCCGTTTGAGTAAAGATGTTGGGAGCATCAGCTCAGGAGTAGCTGTACTGCAGCAAGCTGTTCCTTCGAACAGCCCCTCTAGTACGGGTGGGGTTGAGAGGGCAAGGAAGTTTAGACAGGTTGTGGTGGTAGGGGACTCTATTATTAAGAGAGTAGATAGGGTAATCTGCCACTCTGATCGACTCAACCGGACAGTTTGCTGTCTCCCGGGTGCTCGGGTCTGGCATGTTGCCGACAGAGTGGAGGAATTATTGGGAGGGGCTGGGGATGACCCAGCTGTCATGGTCCATATTGGTACCAATGACAAAGTCAGAGGAAAATGGAAGGTCCTAAAGAGTGAGTTCAGGGATCTAGGAAGTAAGCTTAAGAAAAGGACCTCCAAGGTAATATTTTCAGAAATATTACCTGTGCCGCGCGCTACAGCAGAAAGGCAGCAGGAGATTAAAGAGGTCAATGCGTGGCTGAAGTCTTGGGGCAGGAAAGAAGGTTTTTAGAGCACTGGGCCGATTTTGCACTTGGGTACAGCATGTATAGTCGTGATGGATTGCACCTAAACGGAAGAGGGTCTGCTGTGCTGGGGGATAGGATGGCTACAAGGTTGGAGGAGATTTTTAACTAGTAGTAGTGGGGGAGGGTAAAAGCAATCTAGAAAATGGAGATAAGATAGAAATGAGATGGGCTTTAAAGGGAAACTCCAGTGCCAGAAAAACGATCAGTTTTTCTGGCACTGGAGGGTCCCTCTCCCTCCCACCCACCAATCCCCGGTTACTGAAGGGGTGAAAACCCCTTCAGTCACTTACCTGAGGCAGCGGCGATATCCCTCGCCGCTGTCTCCGCCTCCGCGACGCTCCTCCTTGTGATTGCGTGGCATTTCCACGCATGCGCATTAGGTCTCCTCGGCCGGTGGGCGAGATCAGTCTCGCCCACCGGCCGAGGAGACCTAATGCGCATGCGCGAAAATGCCGCGCATGCGCATTACGTCTCCCCATAGGAAAGCATTGAAAAATCATTTCAATGCTTTCCTATGGGGTTTTGAGTGACGCTGGAGGTCCTCACACAGCGTGAGGACGTCCAGCGACGCTCTAGCACAGGTTTCCTGTGCTAGAAACTAGGAAGTGACCTCTAGTGGCTGTCTAGTAGACAGCCACTAGAGGTGGAGTTAACCCTGCAATGTAATTATTGCAGTTTATGAAAAACTGCAATAATTACACTTGCAGGGTTAAGGGCAGTGGGAGTTGGCACCCAGACCACTCCAATGGGCAGAAGTGGTCTGGGTGCCTGGAGTGCCCCTTTAACGCAGAACAAAGGGGGTGGAGATGGGGGGGAGGGGAAAGCTCAGAACAGAGGAGGTATGTAATATTGATAATTTACAAAAAGTACAAATGACTCATGGTAATATTAAATGTATGCTTACTAATGCAAGGAGCCAATTTAACAAAATGGGGGAACTAGAGGCAATAGCATACACTAAACAATATGATATAATAGGCATAACTGAAACATGGTGGGATGAGACACATGATTGGGCAGTTAACTTAAATGGGTACATGTTATTTAGGAAGGATAGGAAAAACAAGAAGGGTGGTGGGGTATGTTTGTATGTCAGCCATGAGTTCAAGTCAAATCTTGGGCATGTGGAGTGTGACGAGGAAAATGTGGAAGCTTTATGGGTAGATATCTGCTTGGGGCAAACAAAGGGAAATAAATTATTGGTTGGGATATGTTATAAACCACCAAATGTAAATATTAATGAGGAAAAACTGCTGTTAGAACAAATTGGGAAAGCTGCAAATCGAGGTAACACATTAATTATTAGAGATTTGAATTACCCGGACATAAATTGGGATAGAGGGACTACTACTTCAGCAAGGGGAATCCGTTTTTTGAATGTGTTAAATCACACCTTTATGTCACAACTGGTACAAGCACCAACTAGAAAGGATGCTTGTCTGGATCTCGTTATAACAAGCAATGTTGATTGTTACGATTGCCTCCGGTAAAGCAGGAGGTTGGATCGCTTGGATGTCCTGGTTCCCGAAGTCAGAGAGTCGAACGAGTCAATCGGTAGAAACCTGTAAATGTAGAATCTCCCACTAGCTATGGTAAAGCTAGGATTCCCGGATCCCTACAACACGAGTTGAGGGTAAAACGAACTGGCTTTAATGGCACACAAGCATGTCAATTTATGCAAGTGTCCAGGGACAGCCCCCTATGGACCTGATGGGAAACAGGTACAATGCAACTAGTCAGCCAATCACCATACACTGTATCTTTCAAACTAGTACCCACCCAGCTTGGAGATGAGGCCAATGGTTATACAATCTAATTATCTCCAAGCGCCCAAAAGACCATGCTTTATTGTGTCCCAGAAAACAACATAAAAATATATAACTTAGGCATTATAACAAGAATATAGTGCATTCCATGAATCGTTTGGTAGCTCAGATCTGGATGCATCAATTGTACAAATTGCGCCCAGATCTCCCGAACAGAACAGGAGATTTCTGCGATACAAAGTCTTGTTCGGTAGTTGGATTGTAAGCCCTCGATGGCGGCCATGTTTTTAGGTCCGTCAATGGACAGCGGGACCTCGACTCTGTACTTATGGAGCGGAGGTCGGGTAGATAGTCATACGAATCCCCGCTATCAGTCTGGTTGTTCCGGCCGATCAGGACACGAATGGAGACCGCCCGGAAGGGGTACTTAACCTGCGGTTAAACGCAAAATGAATGTTCTAATTGATGCCACATGCCAGAAGGTAGGTGGTCCCCCATTTGTGAGTCTTTCGGTAGTTTCCCTTTGGGGAATTTTGCACGAATGGAGGGTCCCCTGGGACCGTTGATTAGCTTGTGGTTAACCGCAGACCACAACGCCTTGTGCGGTTAATAAGCGGCACACTCTGCTCGCCGGGTGGTAGGTCATTTGGTACTTCAAGGGGTGACGAGGTTAAGTGGCAGACCACGCCAAGGGCCGGGTGGTCCATCGTTCATCCTGACGAATGAGCCTTTATAATAGTTTGTGTAATCCGTTCGTATGGACGGAATGACGGAAAAACAGGGTTTAAATAAGAAGAGGCAAAATATAACAATATGATGGGTCTTTGTAACATTGATCTTTTAACCAACATTCAAGTAGGGGAGCATTTGGGAAATAGTGATCACAATATGGTAACTTTTGAAATAAACTCAAAAAAGCAAAAGCACGTGGGGTATAGTAAAACATGTAATTTTAAAAAAATCCATTTTTAATAAGATTAGGGCAGCTCTACAACATATTGACTGTCATAAACTACTTAGTGATAAAAACACTGAGGAAAAATGGAAACTATTCAAACAAATATTAGAAAGGTATATTTCACAGTATGTACCATTGGGTAATAAATATAAAATACACTTATTAAAACCTGTGAGCTTAACTTCTGTGGCTGGTAAAATATTTGAAAGGTTATTAAGGGATAATATTCAAGAATTCCTTGAGAAGAACATGGTTATCAGCAAAAATCAGCACAGTTTTATGAAGCACAGGTCATGTCAAACTAACTTGATTGCATTCTACGAAGAAGTAAGTAGAAGTATAGATCAGGGTGTTGCAGTGGATGTGATCTATTTGGATTTTGCCAAGGCATTTGATACAGTTCCACACAATAGTTAGTTGTCTGCCAGCTTCTGTGTCAGGCTCACAGTGGATACTGTGCCCACTTGCCCAGTGCCACCACTCATATCTGGTGTCACAATAGCTTAAGCTTGCATTTAAAAACAAAAAACTTTTATCACTGTTATAGATTGAATAGCATTTAGTTGTCTGCAAGCGTCTGTGTGTCAGGCCAACAGCGTGTACTCTGCCAGTGCACAGTGCCACTCATATCTGATGCATTTAAAACCAAAAAACTTTTTTCACTGTTATAGATTGAATAGCAGTTAGTTGTTGTGGCGAAACCAACTTCGCCACTGTGGGCTGGAGAAGCCTGGCTGCTAGCCTCCTGCCCGCTGACTATGGCCCCTGGACATATTGCACTCTAAAGACTATATTTGGGCATGTACTAATTTATATTGCTGCTACTGGCCCTTTAAAATCAGCAATGGACATTTTGGGACTACTGTCCCTTTAAGACTGTGAAGCATATCCTATTGTACTGCCTGTATATTGTATATGTATTTATGTATGCAGTTAACCTGGGTTATATATATATATGCAGCCTTCATCTGATTGTTCGGTAGAATCACTCCATTCATTGTATTGAGGAAACTACCGAACAACCAGACCACCCAGGATTAAGTGTGCCTCCAATTACCGTTTGCAACAATGTTGCAAACGGGTAATTGGCAATCATGTAATGTGTTCTGTGTCCTCTGGGTGGCCGCCATTCAGGAAACAACCACGTGGCGGCGGCCATCTTTAACTGCCGAACAGCGGTGTTTTGCCGTCGAGTGTCTGGAACTGAAATCGGACACTCGACTAGGCAAACACCGCTGAGACCTCCAGACTTCCAGGAATTCGTATAGAAACTACCGAATGACCCGCCGTTCGGTAGAAAGAAACATACGAACTAGGGGATTCATGCGAATCCCCCTTAGTCTCTATAACCCAAGTAATTCGTATGTTTCATTCACCTGTTTGTGACCGACCGCAGGGCCAAAATGCATGGAACTGTTTTCGGATACTTTACCCATGCGGTCGGTCAATACTTTAAAGTCCCATAACTCCCGAACCATTTATCCGAATGGGCTGATTCTTGCATATGTTGTCCCCCTGAATAAGGGCTATCAGGGGATACCTGTTTTGGAGGTGTAGCATAGGTATTTGGGGTACATCCAGGAATTGGGGAAAAAGGTGTACAGTATAATTGTGTTAAGTGTTAATCTAAGGGGAGGAAATGTGTGGGAGGTACATCCATGTGATTGGGTAATTTCATCCTCCCCCTGGGAGTGTCCTGTATGTACTTGTTGGTAATAAAAGCCAGACTGGGTGTCCCAGTCTAGAGTTCCTGCTTAACCCTCAAAGCGATGTGTCGTCTCGGTCTTTGGGGGAATGGGATTGTATGCTGACTGCCAAGAGTGTAAGCCGATGTCTGCTTTTCTTGTTCAGCTGTTCCAGTGTTCGTGTGGTTCCAGCCGGGAGAATGGTGTTTGCAGTAGCTGCCTGTGCATCTGGAAAGGGGATTATCGCCTAAACTGGGTTTTATCCTCTTGTGTGTGAAACGGTCCGTTACAGTTGTCTTCAAGCGGGTGTGTCAGGCCAATAGCGTGTACTCTGCCAACCTCTGCCAGTGCACAGTGCCACTCATATCTGGTGGCACAATAGCGTGCATTTAAAAACCCACAAACTTTTTTTTTTCACTGTAATAGATTGAATAGCAGTTAGTTGTCTGACAGCTTCTGTGTCAGGCTCACAGTGGATACTGTGCCCACTTATCCAGTGCCACCACTCATATCTGGTGTCACAATAGCTTAAGCTTGCATTTAAAAACAACAAAAAAATGTTGCCGTAATAGATTGGAAAGCAGTTGCCTGCCTGCCAGCTTCTGTGTCAGGCTCACAGTGGATACTGTGCCCACTTGCCAAGTGCCACCACTCATATTTAGTGTCACAATAGCTTAAGCTTGCATTTAAAAAAATTTTTTTCACTGTACTTGAAAAGCAGTTGCCTGCCTGCCAGCTTTTGTGTCAGGCTCACAGTGGATACTGTGCCCACTTGCCAAGTGTTACCACTCATATCTAGCGTCACAATAGCTTAAGCTTGCATTTAAAAAAAAAAAAATTCACCGTAATAGATTGAAAAGCAGTAAGAAGTCTGCCAGCTTCTGTGTCAGGCTCACAGTGGATACTGTGCCCACTTGCCCAGTGCCACCACTCATATCTGGTGTCACAATAGCTTAAGCTTGAATTTAAAAACAAAAAACTTATTTCACTGTTATAGATTGAATAGCAGTTAGTTGTCTGCAAGCATCTGTGTGTCAGGCCAACAGCATGTACTCTGACAGTGCACAGTGCCATTCATATCTGGTGTCACAATAGCGTGCATTTAAAAACCCACAAACTTTTTTTCACTGTAATAGATTGAATAGCAGTTTCCTGCCTGCCAGCTTCTGTGTCAGGCTCACAGTGGATACTGTGCCCACTTGCCCAGTGCCACCACTCATATCTGGTGTCACAATAGCTTAAGCTTGCATTTAAAAACAAAAAACTGTTTTCACTGTTATAGATTGAATAGCAGTTAGTTGTCTCCAAGCATCTGTGTGTCAGGCCAACAGCGTGGACTCTGCCAGTGCACAGTGCCCCTCATATCTGGTGGCACAATAGCTTAAGCTTGCTTTTAAAAACAAAAAACAATTTACACCGTAATAGATTGAAAAGCAGTTAGTTGTCTGCCAGCTTCTGTGTCAGGCTCACAGTGGATACTGTGCCCACTTGCCCAGTGCCACCACTCATATCTGGTGTCAAAATAGCTTGCATTTAAAAACGTTTTTTTTTTCACTGTAGTAGATTAATTAGCAGTTAGTTGTCTGCAAGCGTCTGTGTCAGGCCAACAGTGTGTACTCTGCCAGTGTGCACAGTGCCACTCATATCTGGTGGCACAATAGCATGCATTTAAAAACCCACATACTTTTTTTCACTGTAATAGATTGAATAGCAGTTAGTTGTCTGCAAACGTCTGTGTGTCAGGCTCACAGTGGATACTGTGCCCACTTGCCCAGTGCCACCACTCATATCTGGTGTCACAATAGCTTAAGCTTGCATTTAAAAACAAAACAATTGTTTTCACTGTTATAGATTGAATAGCAGTTACTTGTATTCAAGCGAGTGTGTCAGGCCTACAGCGTGTACTCTGCCAACCTCTGCCAGTGCACAGTGCCACTCATATCTGGTCTTACAGTAGCTTGCACGCATAGTACCACTAATCCAAAAAAAAAATGACAGGCAGAGGCAGGCCACCCCGCAGAGGCCGTTGTGGTGCTGTGATTTCCTTTTGCCCTACAGTAATGCCTAGTTTTCAGAGGCCACGTACCCTGAACTTGAAAAGTTCTGAGGACATAGTTGACTGGCTAGCACAGGACACCCAATCTTCTACAGCTTCCGCTCGGAACCTTGACGCACCATCCTCCTCCAGCTTAGCTTTGGGCACCTCTCAAGATACCACTCACCCGCCTGCCGCCACCACCAACACTAGCACCACAGCCGCTTCACTTGGTAAGTCAGATAAGTTATTGCGAAGCGGTTGATGATGATGATGCGTCCATGGATGTCACGTGGGTGCCCGCTCGGCAAGAAGAACAGGGCGAAAGTTCAGATGGGGAGACAGAGAGGAGGAGGAGGAGGAGGAGACGAGTTGGAAGCAGGGGGAGGTCATCGCAAGGAGCTAGTGGCACAGTTAGACAGCATGCATCGGCACCCGGGGTCAGCCCGACAGCACGCCAATCAACGCATGCCGTGTCCACCACCAGAATGCCGTCATTGCAGAGCTCAGCAGTGTGGCATTTTTTTTGTGTGTCCTCTGACAACAGCGATGCCATTTGCAACCTGTGCCAAAAGAAACTGAGTCGTGGGAAGTCCAACACCCACCTAGGTACAACTGCTTTGCGTAGGCACATGATCGCACATCACAAAAGCCTATGGGATCAACACATGAGTACAAGCACACACAACTCAAAGCCGCCATCCTCCTCCTGGTCCAGCATCTTCAGCCACGTCAACCACTGCTGTCCTCATTGCCCACTCTCAACCATCCGCCACTCCGTCTCTCGCCTTGAGCAGTTCCCGCTCATCTGCCCACAGTCAGGTGTCTGTCAAGGACATGTTTGAGCGTAAGAAGCCAATGTCAGAAAGTCACCCCCTTGCCCAGCGGCTGACAGCTGGCTTGTCTGAACTATTAGCCCGCCAGCTTTTACCACACAAGCTGGTGGAGTCTGAGGCGTTCAAAAAATTTGTGGCTATTGGGATACCGCAGTGGAAGGTAGGCGGACGAAATTTCTTTGCACAAAAGGCAATCCCCAACCTGTACTCGATTGTGCAAAAGGAAGTAATGGCATGTCTGGCACACAGTGTTGGGGCAAGGGTCCATCTGACCGCTGATACCTGGTCTGCAAAGCATGATCAGGGCAGGTATATCATCTACACTGCGCATTGGGTAAACCTGCTGATGGCTGCCAAGCATGGAATGCGTGGCTCTGCAGAGGAGTTGGTGACACCGCCACGACTTGCAGGCAGGCCTGCTGCCACCTCCTCTACTCCTCCTACTCCATCCTCTTCCATAACCTCCTCGGCTGAGTCCTCTTCTGCTGCTGCATCTTGCTCCACATCAACGGCACCCCCCCAGCTCCCCAGGTACTATTCCACATCCCGAATACGGCAGTGTCTTGGGTTTGACTTGCTTGAAAGCAGAGAGTCACACCGGACAAACACTCCTGTACGCCCTGAATGCACAGGTGGAAAAGTGGCTGACTCCGCAGCAACTGGATATCGGCAAAGTGGTTTGTGACAACGGAACAAATTTGTTGGCGGCATTGAAGTTGGGCAAGTTGACACATGTGCCGTGCATGGCACATGTGTGTAATCTGAACGTACAAGTGCATAAGTACACAGGCTTACAGGACGTCCTGAAGCAGGCCAGGAAGGTGTGTGGCCATTTCAGGCATTCCTACATGGCCATGGCGCACTTTGCAGATATCCAGCAGCGAAACAACATGCCAGTGAGGCGCTTGATTTGCGACAGCCGGACACGTTGGTATTCAACACTCCTAATGTTCGACCGCCTGCTCCAACAAGAAAAATCCGTTAATGAATATTTGTATGACCGGGGTGCTAGGACAGCCTCTGGGGAGCTGGGAATTTTTTTGCCACGTTACTGGATGCTCATGCGCAATGCCTGTAGGCTCATGCGTCCTTTTGATGAGGTGACAAACCTAGTCAGTCGCACCGAAGGCACCATCAGCGACATCATACCATTTGTTTTCTTCCTGGAGCGTGCCCTGCGAAGAGTGCTGGATCAGGCCGTAGATGAACGTGTCCTGTCAGAAAGGACCTTCAGTGCAGCAGGAGGTATTGTCACTGAGAAGAGAAGTCGCCTAGGTCAAAAAAGTCTAGATTACCTCACATTTATTAAGATGAATGAGGGATGGATCCCGAAGGGACTGACAGTGGGCGATACATTCGACTAAAAAAGGCCTGATGAGATGAGCTGCCTTGGTCCACACGCTGCTGTATTTTAGCTATGAATGCCGGTTGACTTGCGTGAATTATCCGCCACCAACTAGGGTTCAAGCCAAAATGTTTTAGGGCACTTTCTGCCGGGGAAACAAACATCAATTTTTCTGCACGCTGCTACTGCAGCGGCTGCAACAATACCTAATTTTTCAGGCATGTGTACATGCCTAATTTTTCGGCCCTCTGGTGCTGCACTGTGGCTTCAAAAACCAAACCAAAAAAAGGCACATAACAGGGATTAAACTGATAGGAATAGTACTACTTAACACACCACTCCTATCTGGTGGCACATTAGATTGCACGCGCAGTGCCCCAAATTTGAAGTAGGAGGACCGACCAAGCATCTTTTTCCATCTCCCGGTTCCTAAAATCAATGCCATATACACGTCCCCTGATAGAGCGCCAGCTCGTTATTCTCTTGGGCGCCAGCTCGTTATTCTCTTTTTCACTTCACTAGGGACACTTTACTGCACTATGGGCACTTAGACCCACTCTTTGTCTTGCACAGTGTTATTCCTAGCCAGCATCTGTGATGGGAAATCAGGCAGTCATCTAAACGTTTAGATTGAGCTTTAGCTTAAAACACCCTTGAAGGTGTTTAAGGAGATTAGGGCTAGTTTAGAGGATTCTTCTTAGACCTCTCTGAGTCCTTATAGCCCTTCTACCTATCCAGCATTTCTGGAAACTAGCTAAGAGAAAGGGTGGCTGCGTGTCTGTGATATCACTTTATATCACCTTATTGACACTTTATCACTCCGGTCTCCATACTCTCTGCCTATACCCATCTATTTAGAGGGAATTTCCTTGCCCCTGCCAATATTATATAATAGGTAATAGTATTTACACAATTAGGTATCTGAGGACAGGCGTCAATCCATACCTGCCAAGTGACCCTATGTAGGGGGGACAGTCCCTATTCTGCTCTGTGTCAGTGTGTATCAGGGGCTCTGAGGACAGGTGTCAATCCATATCTGCCAAGTGACCCTATGTAGGGGGGACAGTCCCTATTCTGCTCTGTGTCAGTGTGTATCAGGGGCTCTGAGGACAGGTGTCAATCCATATATGCCAAGTGACCCTATGTAGTGGGAACAGTGTCTATTCTGCTCTGTGTCAGTGTGTATCATGGTTTCTGAGGACAGGTGTCAATCAATATCTGCCATGTGACCCTATGTAGGGGGAACAGTCTCTATTCTGCTCTGTGTCAGTGTGTATCATGGTCTCTGAGGACAGGTGTCAATCCATATCTGCCAAGTGACCCTATGTAGGGGGGGACAGTCCCTATTCTGCTCTGTGTCATTGTGTATCATGGTCTCTGAGGAGAGGTGTCAATCCATATCTGCCAAGTGACCCTATGTAGGGGGAACAGTCTATATTCTGCTCTGTGTCAGTGTGTATCATGGTTTCTGAGGACAGGTGTCAATCAATATCTGCCATGTGACCCTATGTAGGGGGAACAGTCTCTATTCTGCTCTGTGTCAGTGTGTATCATGGTCTCTGAGGACAGGTGTCAATCCATAATTGCCAAGTGACCTATGTAGGGGGAACAGTCTCTATTCTGCTCTGTGTCAGTGTGTATCATGGTCTCTGAGGACAGGTGTCAATCCATATCTGCCAAGTGACCCTATGTAGGGGGAACAGTCTCTATTCTGCTCTGTGTCAGTGTGTATCATGGTCTCTGAGGACAGGTGTCAATTCATACCTGCCAAGTGACCCTATGTAGGGTGAACAGTCCCTATTCTGCTCTGTGTCAGTGTGTATCAGGGTCTCTGAGGACAGGTGTCAATCCATATTGATTTAGGAATGTTAGGTGATTTATGCCCTTTATGGATTAAAACCACATTCTGCATCAACTGTGTAATTTTCCATGGGAGTTTTGCCATGGATCCCCCTCCGCCATGCCACAGTCCAGGTGTTAGTCCCCTTGAAACAACTTTTCCATCACTATTGTGGCCAGAAAGAGTCCCTGTGGGTTTTAAATTTCGCCTGCCCATTGAAGTCAATGGCGGTTCGCCCGGTTCGCCGGTTCGCAAACGTTTGCGGAAGTTCCCGTTCGCCGTTCGCAAACCGAAAATTTCGTGTTCGCGACATCACTACTAAAGGTAAATAAAGACACTCAGGGGAGATACATAGTATTGCACTGCATGATTAATGATACTGAATATATGTTGGTAGGCATCTATAGCCCCAACACGAACCAATGGCAATTCTTGCAAAAAGTCCTGAACAAACTCCCTACTCTGCTACCTGGAGCTACGGTCATATGTGGTGATCTGAACCACGTAATAGACCCACTAATGGTCAAAAGTCACATGGGTACCCCCCCTAGACACCTCCCAACTATCACACACTGTACCGCGATAACCAAATTGATGACAGAGTGCAACCTACATGACGCATGGCGCACATCGCATCCTATGGACAGGGAATTTACCTACTATTCACAAGTCCATAAATCGTTCTCAAGGATAGACCATATCTGGGTGTCGGGAACTCTAACTCAAAGCATTGTGAACTGCACCATAGGAGACATTGAATGGTCTGACCATGCACCACTCACACTCCGGGGCTCCTTTCCCCATAGAGGACGGGCGCCATGGCGCCTAAACGACTCCATATTGCACGATCCTGCCTTCCTGACACAGATGACCCAAGACCTAGAATAATACTTTCAAATTAATGACACCCCAGACATATCCCCCACATCCTTATGGCAAGCACATAAACCAACCATTAGAGGCCTATTGATCAGTAGGGCCTCCTACACCAAAAGTACATCCAATACAGAGTACTTGACCCTGCTGTGGACGATTAGAGACACAACTTCCGCACACATGACGAACCCAGATACTGCCCACCTCACGACTATTGCTACGGCCACGTGTCGCTTAAATGACATCCACTTAGCCAAAACATCTTACACAATGCAACACTTAAAAACAAGGCAATACTCCCAAGGTAACAAAGCGGGGAAAGCTTTGGCAGCGTTGCTACGCAAGCAACAAGCCCAGTCCAGAATCCCTTACCTCATCTCTAACAAAGGGGAAAAAATGTACAACCCCCAAGACATTAATGACGAAATGGCCAAATTCTACCATGACTTGTATAATCTGAAACAGAACGCTGGGACGCATCAAGCAACTGACACAAGAGATTTCCTAGACCTTACGCACTTACCCACGTTGACACAATATCAGTCACAATTGATACAAATGCCTGTAACCACCCAAGAAATACTGCAAATAATCAAATCTCTCCCACCTGGGAAGTCTCCGCGCCCGGATGGCTTAACAAATTATTACTATAAAACATTTGCTACTATTTTAGCCCCTCGTCTGACACCAGTCTATAACCACGTTATCACCACGGGCAGGATACCAAAAGAAATGCTCATGGCTCACGTGGTGACACATCCCAAACCAGGGAAACCCCCAAACAAAAGCCAAAATCTACGCCCAATCTCACTCCTTAATACTGATACGAAACTCCTAGCTAAAATTTTCGCCAACAGATTAGCCCCCATTATACCCGAGCTGGTGCATGCTGATCAGGTGGGCTTTGTGTGCGGACGCCAGGGAGCGGATGGATGAGAAAGGTGGTGGATCTGCTGGGTGGTCTGCGTGGATGGAGGGCGTCAAGTGTCTTAATGTCCTTAGACGCCGAGAAGGCTTTTGACCGTCTCCACTGGCCCTTCCTCCACGCGGTACTAGGGAAGTTTGGATTCTCCCCACAATTCACAAATCTAATTAAAGCCCTGTACTCTCACCCCTCGGCCCAAGTATTGAACGGAGGCTTCTCCTCCAACCACTTTAGCATATCCAACGGCTCACGACAAGGCTGCCCCTTGTCCCCAATATTATACATACTTGCCCTGGAGCCACTTACACACTTAATCAGGAAAAATCCCCAAATACAAGGTATTAAAACAGGGAACACAGAACACAAAATCACATTATTTGCGGATGACATCCTCCTTACATTACAAAACCTGCAGACCTCACTGCCGGCACTACATCACCTAATACAGCAGTATGGCAACTGCTCATACTACAAATTGAACATCTCCAAAACGCAAGCAATGGGAATTAACATCCCCAATCCGGAACTAAGCATACTTAAAGAAACATTCGCCTACGAATGGCGAACAGATCATCTCAAATTCCTGGGTATAGCTATAACAAAAACATATCCACAAAGCCAATTATAACCACTTACTTACAGAGCTTAAAAACCTCATATCGAGCTGGAAAGGGAAATTTATCTCTTCGGCCGGCAGGATAGCTGCAGCAAAAATGCTGCTCCTCCCGAGAATACAATACCTGTTCAGAACTATCCCACTAACAGTCCCCACTAGCTACCTGAACGAATAATCAACTCCTTTATTTGGAATTACACTAGACCAAGAATCACAAAAGACACCCTATACAAACAATTCCCACTGGGAGGTATGGGCCTACCGAATATAGCCCACTACTACAAAGCGGCCATACTCAACCAAGTACTAGCCACCAGTGGCAACCCTAACCCCCCACAATGGGTACAAATAGAAGCTGTCTATACAAATAACTTCACCTTACCGGCTCTGGCCTGGATGTCTAGGAAACTTAGACCAAAATATAATAACATCCTCCCCACAACAAAGCTTACGTTACAAATATGGGATCGATTTGGGGATGCGCACATAATGAAAGGGGGTACCTCACTAGCTACGCCTATGGAAACGTTATCCTTAGCAATACCGGGGTTCAACCGGGGCTGTGGCACAACCATGGCATCACACATCTTTTTCCACATAAGCCAGGGTCCAACGCCGAACACCTTTGGGGAGATACAAACACAATACGGGCTACCCAACACAGCTCAATTTCCGTACAGGCAACTTATGTCATGGTTTAAGACCCAAAAATATGCTCCTACAACATTGTAAATGGTCTAGAGCTGACAGAGGTGGAACGAGTGTGTCTTAACCTTAAACCACGGAAAAAAATTATATCTATGGTCTATGGCATACTCAGCACCTCAGTAGGCTCCCAATCCCCATCATTCATAAAAGCATGGGACCGTGATCTTGGTGCCCACATAGGGGAGAATCAATATGCCCAAATACTACGGGCACACAAGAATCTCTCACTGTGCACCTCCCATATGGAGATCACTCGGAAAATCTTATATAGATGGTACATGGTTCCAGTACGACTTAAAAAGATCAACCCAAACTTAACGGACCTGTGCTGGCGCTGTGCGGGGGATAAAGGAACCATGGTACACATATGGTGGTCGTGCTTAAAGCTGCAACAATACTGGACAGAAATAGCTCAAGTAATACAGACATGTACGGGTGTCCAGCTTCAGCATACCCCAGAAACGTTTCTATTGCAATTATTCCCAAAAGGTCTTATATAAGGTACAAGTGGGCTTTTTTATCATGTGGTGGTGGCGGGCCTCCAGACCATTAGCAGACACTGGCGAGACCTGAACCCACCAACTGTAGCCCAATGCCTAGCAAGTGTACAACAGACACAACGATATGAAATGATGGCGCGGAAGTCCGCACCTCCAAAACTGTATATACTAGAGGCTTGGAAACTATGGGAAATATATTTGACAAATTCACAGGGATGAACCCCTGAGCTACTGAAACATAATATGGACCCAACATAGTGAGACGCGTACACCACTCCATCAGCTGAAACCATATGTACGAAATTATCTGTAGGTAACAAAACGAAAGCAAAGGCAAGCTAGGAAATGTTGGTACCTGTGTAAAGCAATGCAACTACATGGCATGATTGCTTGAGCAACAGTAACTGTGCTACTTCTCACCAATTTTCAATGAAAATTTTTAATTGAAACAATGAACACTGACAGCCTCTTCTCCTATTCCTCCTCCCTCTCCCCCCTTCCCACCCCCCCCCCCCCCCCATCCCTGTTTTTTCCTTTACTCTGAAATGTTACAACATCAACATACTTTCCAGGAACTACAGCAGGTGCCTAGAACTAAGAAATGGCTTGCAAACTGTCACACAATGTACACGATCCTTTGCTGTTCTACAAATTGAAATGTATGTAGATGTTATAAACTGCAAAAAAAAAAAAAAAAAAGAAACTCATCAACCATAAATAAAGATATATCCCAAACAAAAGCTCCATGAGTCTTAACCTTTAAGGAATTAGAACATTTAAGGAATAAACAGTTTGTACACCCCAACAGAAAAAAATAGGCATACCAATATTTGTGGGCAGAATTGGATTCATTAAAAAAATGAAAAAAACAATATATATCACATTCAGACTCCACAGTTCGATCCGCCCCCTATTCGTCATCATTGGGCAAACTTTGACCCTGTGCCTCTCGGTCAGCAGACACATTCCAGCCAATCAGCAGCACTCCCTCCCTTCCACACCCTCCAACCTCCCTCCCAGCATCCATTTTAGATTCATTCGGAAGATGCATGCTTAGTGAGAGGAGGGAAAGTTTAGCTGCTGCTGATTAGATAGGGAAATTGATAGCTAGGCTAGGGTATTCAGTGTCCACTACAATCCTGAAGGACTCATCTGATCTCTGCTGTAAGGACAGCACCCCAAAAAGCCCTTTTAAGGGCTAGAACATCAGGCTGCTTTTTTTTCCTGTGTAATGTAATTGCAGGTGCCTGCCTGCCAGCTTCTGTGTGAGGTTCACATTGGATACTGTGCCTACTTGCCCAGTCCCACCACTCATATCTGTTTTTACAATAGGTTAAGCTTTACATTTAAAATAAATAATTTGTTTTCACTGTAATAGAAGAGCAGTTGCCTGCCTGCCAGCTTCTGTGTCAGGTTGGATGCCTTGCCCATTTGCACAGTCAGTGCCACCACTCATATCTGTTTTAACAATAGCTTAAGCTTTAGATTTTAAAGAAATCATTTTTTTTCACTGTAATAGAGGATCAGTTAGTTGTCTGCAAGCGTCTGGGTGTCAGGCCTACTTCAGCGTGTGCTCTGTAGACCTGTTCCAGCGTGCTTTGACAGTTGCCACTCATATCTGGTGTCTCTTTAGCGTGCTTTTAAAACCAAAATTTGTTTTTCACTGTTATAGATTGAATAGCAGTTACTTGTCTTCAAGCGGGTGTCTCAGGCCTACAGTGTGTGCTCTGCAGAACTGTTCCAGTGCACATTGCCAATCATATCTGGTGTCTCTATAGCGTGCTTTTAAAACCAAATTTTGTTTTTCACTGTTATAGATTGAATAGCAGTTACTTGTCTTCAAGCGGCTCTGTCAGTCCTTCCTTCAGCGTGTGCTCTGCAGAACTGTTCCAGTGCACATTGCCAATCATATCTGGTCTCACAGTAGCTTGCACGCATAGTACCACTAATCCCCCCAAAAATGACAGGCAGAGGCAGGCCACCCCGCAGGGGCCGTCGTGGTCGTGGTGCTGTGATTCCCTTTTGCCCTAGAATAATGCCCAGTTTTCAGAAGCCACGTACCCTGAACTTGAAAAGTTCTGAGGACATAGTTGACTGGCTAACACTGGACACCCAATCTTGTACAGCCTCCGCTCGGAACCTTGACGCACCATCCTCCTCCAGCTTAGCTTCAGGCACCTCTCAAGATAGCACTCACCCGCCTGCCGCCACCACCAAAACTAGCACCACAGCCGCTTTACTTGGTATGTCAGAGGAGTTATTCACACACCCGTTTGAAGAAATGAGTGATGCGCAACCATTATTGCTAGAGGATGTAGATAACAGGGATATGTCTCAGGCAGGCAGCATTAAACACATGGAGGTACGGTGTGATGATGATGATGTTGTACCCGCTGCTGCTTCCTTTTCTGAGTTGTCAGATACAAGCGAAGCGGTTGATGATGACGATGCGTCCATGGATGTCAAGTGGGCGCCCGTTCGGCAAGAAAAAGAACAGGGCGAAAGTTCAGATGGGGAGACAGAGAGGAGGAGGAGGAGACGAGTTGGAAGCAGGGGGGGGTCGTCGCAAGGAGCTAGTGGCACAGTCAGACAGCATGCATCGGCACCCGGGGTCAGCCCGACAGCACGCCAATCAACGCATGCTGTGTCCACCACCAGAATGCCGTCATTGCAGAGCTCAGCAGTGTGGCATTTTTTGTGTGTGTCTGCCTCGGACAACAGCGATGCCATTTGCAACCTGTGCCAAAGGAAACTGAGTCGTGGGAGGTCCAACACCCACCTAGGTACAACTGCTTTGCGTAGACACATGATCTCACATCACAAACGCCTATGGGATCAACACATGAGTACAAGCAGCACGCCTACTCTAAGCCGCCATCCTCCTCCTGGTCCAGCATCTTCAGCCACGTCAACCACTGCTGTCCTTCTTGCCCCCTCTCAACCATCCGCCACTCCGTCTCCCGCCTTGAGCAGTCCCCGCTCATCTGTCCACAGTCATGTGTCTGTCAAGGACATGTTTGAGCGTAAGAAGCCAATGTCACCAAGTCACCCCCTTGCCCAGCGTCTGACAGCTGGCTTGTCCGAACTATTAGCCCGCCAGCTTTTACCATACAATGTGGTTGAGTCTGAGGCATTCAAAAAATTTGTAGCTATTGGGACACCGCAGTGGAAGGTACCCGGCCGGAATTTCTTTTCACAAAAGGCAATCCCCAACTTGTACTCGATTGTGCAAAAGGAAGTCATGGCATGTCTGGCACACAGTGTTGGGGCAAGGGTCCATCTGACCACTGATACCTGGTCTGCAAAGCATGGTCAGGGCAGGTATATCACCTACACTGCGCATTGGGTAAACCTGCTGACGGCTGACAAGCAAGGAATGCGTGGCATTGCAGAGGAGTTGGTGACACCGCCACGAATTGCAGGCAGTCCTGCTGCCACCTCCTCTACTCCTCCTACTCCATCCTCTTCCATAACCTCCTCGGCTGAGTCCTCTTGTGCCGCTGCTTCTTGCTCCACATCAACGGCACCCCCCCCAGCTCCCCAGGTACTATTCCACATCCCGGATACGGCAGTGTCACGCCGTCTTGGGTTTGACTTGCTTGAAAGCAGAGAGTCACACCGGACAAGCACTCCTGTCCGCCCTGAACGCACAGGTGGAAAAGTGGCTGACTCCGCAGCAACTGGATATCGGCAAAGTGGTGTGTGACAACTGAAAAAATTTGATAGCGGCATTGAAGTTGGGCAAGTTGACACATGTGCCGTGCATGGCACATGTGTGTAATCTGATCGTACAATGCTTTGTGCATAAGTACACAGGCTTACAGGACGTCCTGAAGCAGGCCAGGAAGGTGTGTGGCCATTTCAGGCGTTCCTACACGGCCATGGCTCACTTTGCCGATATCCAGCGGCGAAACAACATGCCAGTGAGGCGCTTGATTTGCGACAGCCCTACACGTTGGAATTCAACACTCCTAATGTTCGACCGCCTGCTCCAACAAGAAAAAGCTGTTAATGAATATTTGTATGACCGGGGTGCTAGGACAGCCTCTGGGGAGCTGGGAATTTTTTTGCCACGTTACTGGACGCTCATGCGCAATGCCTGTAGGCTCATGCGTCCTTTTGAGGAGGTGACAAACCTAGTCAGTCGCAGTTGTGTATGGCTGGCTGCCTGTGTGTGTGTGTGTGTGTGTGTGTGTGTGTGTGACAGGGTGAAGATTTCTTGCACATGGGTGTGACAGGGTGAAGATTTCTTGCACAGGGCGCCCAAAGGCCTAAGGCTGGCCCTGCGCATGGGTCAGTGGCTCTGCACCAGACTTCCCTCCAATTGATCAAAGTTAAAGGATTTCAAGTGGACTGATTACAATTACAGGGCCTCTAAAGAGAGCTGTTTGTCAGGGATTTGTCAATCCATATCTGCCAAGTGACCCTATGTAGGGGGAACAGTCCCTATTCTGCTCTGTGTCAGTGTGTATCATGGTCTCTGTGGACGGTGAACAGTCTCTATTCTGCTCTGTGTCAGTGTGTATCATGGTCTCTGTGGACAGGGAACAGTCTCTATTCTGCTCTGTGTCAGTGTGTATCAGGGGCTTTGAGGACAGGTGTCAATCCATATCTGCCAAGTGACCCTATGTATATCTGCTGTCAGTACACAGGAAAAGTTTAAATATTTCTTGTTCTACGTTCTCTGCAACTCCACGCACCGACTCATCCAATACGTGAAGATCTGGAGTTTCTCTGACTCTCCTCAGTAGTGTCTCAAACAGAGTCTGCACTGTGGTAACACGGACATCTTCAGGACATAACTCAACTATTTGCAGATAGGCAGTCTGCAGCTTCTCTTTTTCACCTGTTCTCTTCTTTCTCTTATGCGTATTCTTGTCTATATGCAGGTGGTCTCTTGCCTTTCTTTTAACCAATTCGTTCCTTCCATATGGTTTCAAAAGATCTCTGGCATCATTACTTTCAACGCAAATAACGTCATCATAGTTAGTCTCCTCATTATTCACCGGGAAGAGAGTGTTTGCACTGACTACCCACAGCATGCTCTTGCCATTGCCTACTCCACCTTCAACGACAGGGTGCAAGTCCCAAGGAGAAGGATCATTCACTTTATTATCTGTCTTTATTTCACAAGTAGTGCCTGGAACATCCTCATGGGTCACAAGATGTAAATCTGGACTAATGTCAACCCCAGGGTCTGGAAAATCATCAATTTGAAATTTTTCGAATAATCCCAGTGGGCTGCCACATTCTTCCTCCTCTGATGGTATTAAAGTTTTGCAGAGATTCACTATGGGGTGGTGTCAAGCATTTTGGAGAACAATTAAGCATCTCCATCCCAATACGTTTCAGATGTCCTATCAGCTCTTCCACCCTATGCGATCCTATGGGCAGGCTACCCGTGACGTCATTACTCACGGCCCTATTTCACGCGGACACTCTGTGTCAGTGTGTATCATGGTGTCTGTGGACAGGGAACAGTCTCTATTCTGCTCTGTGTCAGTGTGTATCATGGTCTCTGTGGACGGTGAACAGTCTCTATTCTGCTCTGTGTCAGTGTGTATCAGGGGTTTTGAGGACAGGTGTCAATCCATAACTGCCAAGTGACCCTATGTAGGGGGAACAGTCCCTATTCTGCTCTGTGTCAGTGTGTATCGGGGGTTTTGAGGACAGATGTCAATCCATATCTGCCAAGTGACCCTATGTAGGGGGAACAGTCCCTATTCTGCTCTGTGTCAGTGTGTATCAGGGGTTTTGAGGACAGGTGTCAATCCATATCTGCCAAGTGACCCTATGTAGGGGGAACAGTCCCTATTCTGCTCTGTGTCAGTGTGTATCAGGGGTTTTGAGGACAGGTGTCAATCCATATCTGCCAAGTGACCCTATGTAGGGGGAACAGTCTCTATTCTGCTCTGTGTCAGTGTGTATCAGGGGTTTTGAGGACAGGTGTCAATCCATATCTGCCAAGTGACCCTATGTAGGGGGAACAGTCTCTATTCTGCTCTGTGTCAGTGTGTATCAGGGGTTTTGAGGACAGGTGTCAATCCGTATCTGCCAAGTGACCCTATGTAGGGGGAACAGTCTCTATTCTGCTCTGTGTCAGTGTGTATCAGGGATCATTAGGATAGGTGTCAATCCATATCTGCCAAGTGACCCTATGTAGGGGGAACAGTCCCTATTCTGCTCTGTGTCAGTGTGTATCAGGGGTTTTGAGGACAGGTGTCAATCCATATCTGCCAAGTGACCCTATGTAGGGGGAACAGTCCCTATTCTGCTCTGTGTCAGTGTGTATCAGGGGTTTTGAGGACAGGTGTCAATCCATATCTGCCAAGTGACCCTATGTAGGGGGGACAGTCTCTATTCTGCTCTGTGTCAGTGTGTATCAGGGGTTTTGAGGACAGGTGTCAATCCATATCTGCCAAGTGACCCTATGTAGGGGGAACAGTCTCTATTCTGCTCTGTGTCAGTGTGTATCAGGGCTGGGCTTTGAGGACCGGTGTCAATGTTAGGTGATTTCTGCCCTTTATGGATTAAAAGCAGACTCTGCATCAACTGTGCAATTTTCCATGGGAGTTTTGCCATGGATCCCCTTCTGGCATGCCACAGTCCAGGTGTTAGTCCCCTTGAAACAACTTTTCCATCACTATTGTGGCCAGAAAGAGTCCCTGTTGTTTTTAAAATTCGCCTGCCCATTGAAGTCAATTGAATTCATTGAAGTCGCCGGTTCGCGAACATTTGCGGAAGTTCGCGTTCGCCGTTCGCGAACCGAAAATTTCGGGTTCGCGACAACATTATTAACAAAACATTGATCAAGGTTTTAAAGACTTAAAGGAACACAAACATGTATTCCTGACCCTATATTGTTAAACCCACTATTTAGGTGACTTGCCCCCTTAAAATGAATTAAAACTGACCTTATTTCCAGCGCCGCACGGGTCGGCCTGTGTTGGCCCCGCCCCCTATTTGCCTCCTTGATGACATCATCAGAATTGCCAATTTTTAGCCAGTCCAATGCTTTCCTATAGGAAAAACATTTGATTGCCTAAAATCAGGTGGGAAGTGGGCTGGGCCAAACACAGTTTTGGCCAATCAGAACCTCCTCAGAGAGATGCATTAAATCAATTGCATCTCTATGAGGAAAATTCAGTGTCCTCATGCAGAGCATGGAGAAGCTGAATGGCAGTGCTGCCTACTGTGCAGCACTGCCCCAGGAAGCACCTCCAGCGACCATCAGAGGTGTGGCTACTTGGAGGTGTCCGTAGGGGCAATGTAAACACTGCCTTTTCTCTGAAAAGGCAGTGCTTGCATAAAAATGCCTGAAGGCAATGATTATACTCACAAGAACAACTACATTAAGCTGTAGTTGTTCTGGTGAATATAGTGTCCCTTTAAGTATGCACAAAGTCAGAAAAGTGATGCATTCACAATTGTTTTAGCCATATATAGGTTTATAAAATCTTTTTTTGTTTTGTTATTCTTTATTTTGTTTGTGCATGGATTATACAGGTATGCTTGCAGTGCCACAACAGCAGGTGCGTGCTATTCCACAAACACAGAAAAATATAGAAAAATATTTGTATGGCATATGAACATTGCACTTTTTAATACAGGATTATAAGAACAAGCTTATTCGACAGAGGCTATGATGAGAAACACTAACTGAGTTATGATTTCGCTAACGTTGCTATACAGAGAGCTATAGAGTATTAGAAGTTTGCACTAGAAGTGTGAGAAACATGCTAGAGTCGTCAGTTATTATGAATATTGAATAGTGTAATCCCACACGTGCTGACTGCTGAGTTGGTCATAAAAAAAATTGAAAATTAAAAACAGACTAACAGCCTAGTGTGCCGTGCTTGCCTGACATAATGTTAACGCAGGAGATGTCCTTTTCAATGGCGAGAGGCTGTGCTGCAGTGTATTCCCGATATCCCATCCACTGGATCAGTGTAGAGAGGGAAGCAGAGCTCTTGCAAGAGATAGTGATTTAGCTGGATGCAGGTTCCCTTCAATAACGAGACAAGGTTACATATTAGGGGTTAAGCAGAACTGTACCAGTACAATGTAAAGGGCCATAACAGTCTCCAAAATACAAAAGCCATATATAGAGGTTTTTAAATGGCAAAACCTCCCACGGGCCATAGTCACAAGGCAAAAGTCTAGCCATTAGTCCTCTCCAAGAACAAGTGGCGAAGGGCAATTTGTCACACATCTTCCCTTTGGGGGGGAGACTAACCAGGTACCTGACCTTCTGTCGATCAGTGCCTGAGTTAGTCGGACAACCCACCCACAATAAACAAGTACAAGAGTAGCCCACCCACAACAAACTGTTACTGCACCTGGTGATTCCTGGTGGCCGGCTCTGGCCTGTATGTCCCAGGTTGCTGAGTGGGGGGTCAGCATCCCAGATCCCTCTGGTGTAACTAGGCAAAAACGCTGTTGTGACTTATGGCTGCGCTCTGCCCTGATGCCAGCGCTTCTGCTGGGGTAACCTGGATGAAACTTGGCTGGGGAGGGGAGGCATCTGTTACCTCCTCCTTCTGGTATTCCTGCGAGGGTAGTTGGGGATCTGGACAGGCCATCCAGCATAGGTCTGGTGCAGAGACCACTGTCCCATCTGCACTGTCTGGGATAATAGTGCGTTCCCTCTGTAGCTGGGGGGAGGGACTGGTTGTCCCCTCTCCCTGTAAGGTAAGCTGCTGCAGGGGGGTGAGACCAATGGTTTCCACTCCCAATAATTTGTCCTGCCACTGGGGAGAGATACCGACTGTCTCTGCTCCCTGTAGGACACACTGCTGCTGGGGGGGGAAGGATGACACCTGCGACCCCCTGGGATGCACACTGCTGCTGGGGAGGGAGATCGCTTGTCTCCACTCCCAATCCGATACTCTGCTGCTGGGGAGAGAGACCGGTTGTCTCCTCTCCCTGAAACTCATCCTGCTGCTGGGGAGTGAGACTGATTGTCTCCACTCCCTGTAGGGAACACTGCCGCTGGGGAGAGAGTCCGGCTGCCTCTTCTCCCTGTAGGGAACACTGCCGCTGGGGAGAGAGGTCGGCTGTCTCCTCTAACTGCAAGCTACACAGCTGCTGGGAAGAGGGACTGGTTATCTCCTCTCCCTGAAACTTACCCTGCAGCTAGGGTGGGGGTTCGGGTATCCACAGTCCCAATCTGTACAGCTCAAGGTGATGCGCCGCTCGGTTCTCCTCATACACCTCTTGCATAAATAGGTCAATCATCACATGCAGAGGATCTGGGCCATACCTGGCTAGCCACCTCTTCACCACCTCAATTAAAGCGTCATCCTCATAGCAACTTTTAATGCTTGCTTGGTGTTCCCAGAATGCTGCTACAAGCACTAGGAAAGCCATGCCACCGCTGCCACCACTGTAACGGCCACCCAGGTTGTTAGAGGGGTGTATGCCGTTGGAGAAGTCCTTTTCCCGGGCAAGAGGCTGTGCTGCAGTGTATTCCCGATATCCCATCCGCTGGATCAGTGTAGAGAGGGAGGCAGAATTCTTACAAGAGCTAGTGATTTAGCTGGATGCCATAAATAGAAGTTTTTAAATGGCAATACCTCCCAGGGGCCATAGTCACAAGGCAAAAGGCTAGCCATTAGTCCTCTCCAAGAACAAGTGGTGAAGGGCAATTCATCACAATGTGCATAGCTTTAGCCAAACAAGGTAGATAAACTTAAGTACGAGGTGCATGTGGAACAGATTTCGAATATATTTTAACAGTATAAATGTGCGATGTGGATCCACTGCAATTATTCCAACACCCCATCACTCCCTGCACAGAATTAACTGGAGGGGAGGATTACATTAATTTTATAAACAATATATAATGAGATTGAGCTGGATTGTGCGTCTGGCCTTAGAATGGGAGTTGAGGGCCATTTGAGAGAGCCAGGCTGTTAAGTGGGCGGCAGGAGCTGCACACAGTTTAATGTTCAGGCTTAGCTGCTTTCCTCGCTCGGGAGAGAGGGGGGGGGAGTTAGTATTAGGGACAAAGGGATAGTAGTAGCATAATAGTAACTGGTGGCACTACAAATACACCAGCTGGTACACCATTCAGCTGATGCCTCTGAACATGGTGTTTAGAAAGTGGCGCTGGCACTCTGTGACGGGATCTGCATAGCAGTGTAAGTGTAGGGTTCAACTCTGGCCCTGGGGCAGAATCTAAAAATCAAAACTCAAAATGATGCAAATACATAATAACGCTTCTGTCACATCCTGCGGATCATTTCTGTCCTTGGCTTCTGATATCCAGTACTCTCTTTACAATTCTTGTTTAGTTTTTCTTGTTTTTTCTGGTTTTCTATTGTGTCTGGTTTTCTTTATGCTGGGTTTTCTGGGTTCATTCCTTTATTCCGTTCCTGAAATTCCCAGTCTCTCGGATTCCTTTAAATTGTGTTTTTTTTGTTGTCACACCCGTTCCTTTGCCATTTATCCTTTTTGTTTCAGAGTGTACCCTGCAAGCAGTTGTCTCATTCCTCTGCTTGTTTCCTTGCAGGTTAGTACTGTGTGTGTTTTATTGTTGTACTTTTAGTCATGCATATCTAGGCAGTAAGTACCCAACGTAATTGGAGTACTTTGGCACAGTGGTGGGCTGCATACATCTTGGCCATTTATGTATGTCTAGATCTCCAATGTTTATCACATATATAGTACTTCATTATTTCTCCTCTTGTTTTGCCTTGTATCTCTTGTCTTGTTTTATTTTGTCTTGTATTCCCAGTTTATGTTCAGTCCTGTCTTGCCCTGTCCATGTCCTCTTCTTGATTCCGTCATGTCTTGTGTACATGTTCTGCTTTCTGTCCTGCTCCAGTTGTGGGTTCTACTAGTCTTGTCTTGTCTTTTTTGGTGCCTGTTCTAGTCTTACCTTGTTTCTAGTACTGGATACATATCTGCATATTATCAAGCTCCTGGGATCCACAGAAGCTGCACCAGGGCCCTGGTGTGTGGCCGCACAAACCCTGGTTACCCTGCACCAGGCCATGATTGTTCATTTCCACACTGTGACCCCTACCATCATCAGGCATACAGGGGTCCTAGTGGGAAACTTAGGGTCAGAGAGAGTCAAACCGCTAGATTGGCTCTTATGTCGAGATGCAGGTGTACACCTCTAGAAATCAATGGTGTCTTATTCTCTTTGGGATAACCTGAGGTGTTGGGGGAAGGGAGTGGATGAGATGGGGGAGAAATAAACTGGGCTGGTTAGGATGAGTGTGATTCTAACTGTCCTAGACTAAAGAAACTGGGTCTCGGAGGTCTGAGGAAACAAAACCATAAAACAGTATAACAAAGTCAAAAGGCCAGGGTGTTCATTGTAACAGTAGGTGATGTCCCCTACTTGAGCTCGGGTGGTGACTGCAACATATGGCTCTGGTGTAGGCTGCCAGGAGACAAATTAAGTGATCCATCTGGGATCCCATGTGTGTGTATTCTGTTGTGCAGTGGCTTTCCTATTTTGGCCCTGTGCCTGTGAGTCCAATGGCAGCCCCAGGGTTTGTAGGTTTGTGGCTTCCTGGAGGTCGGTGATGGAATGAGCTGTGTCACCTTGGTATATGATGAGTGTGCGGGATAGGCGCCATTGGTAATGGATATCGTGTTTTTGCAGGAGTGAGGTAAGTTGTCTGAGAGACCTCAACCACGCCAGAGTGGCTCCAGAGAGATCGGAGTAAAAGGTGATAGGGAGAGTGATAGGGAGAGGTACTATGAACTGCTGTCATGACTGCTGCCTTGTCAGTCCCACTCTTGAACTGAATCACTGGAGGCCTAAAATAAAAGATCATGGTCCCTTGGGGCCACAGCCAGGGCTTTAGCTGGTTTGGGGACACGGAAGACTCCCTCCAAGGAGAGGGCCTTGGTTTGTCTTGGCTGCAGCAGGGCCCCCAGCAGGCGCCTCACTATATGTAGTAACTCTGCCTCCGGTATGTTTTCAGATATTCCCCATATCTTTATGTTGTTAATGTGCCATGAGTCTTCTTGGGCCGCAAAACTGCATTCATATCAGGTTTTGCTGCTGTAAATCCTGTACCATTTGTTGGAGCGAGTGTATATGCTGTAAGATTGTGAGTTTCCAACTCTCCCAGGCGGCCGGTTAGGCCCTGCAGATCATAGCAGATTTTAGCCACGTCTGCTGAGATACCTCTCCTTAGGTCTGCCATCAGTTCCCGGAGTATATCTCTCGTCACCGGGGAGGAGGCAAGATCTGCCGGGATCTGTTGCTGTGTGGTCGAGGTCTGCCGCGGGACAGGTATACCCTTCTACTCTGCCTCTAAGGATATATCATCCGAGAAATTGGAGCAGACTCCAAGCAGGGGAGCCATGTTGGGCCCTGTTGCGCCACATATCTCCTATTGTGAGCCCCGCTCCAGGTTTGTCTGGCTTTGGCTTTTTAGAATTTTGCCCCACTTTCGTTGGGCTAGTTGGGGAATTGGGACGGTCCCCATGGATATAAAAGTTGTGGATTATGGTAACGAACCACCAATTTTTTGCCCCAGAAACCTGCGTCCTCTCGCTTCTGCAGTTGAGCTCCGCCCTGTGTGTAAACCTTTTTAGATAATTTAGTTTGGTTGACACCTGGAATCAGGTGCAATGGATCCAGGAGCCAATTCACTAGGAAGGGCTTTGAGTATATCCAAATTATCCAGGAGAAACTGTAGCACTTACATATATGGGGTGTATGTCTTTAAATCCGCTAGAGGCAGAGTCAAACTTGCTACACACCAAATACTATAGTTTTACTTAAAGATTTAAACCGTATAGGTGGTATAGGAAAACAGTATGAGGAACTCTTTCCTAAAATGTATTGTAATCGATATTGTCACAGTTATATACGGTGTATACGTCTTTAAATCTGTTAGAGACAGAAAAAGAACGAGGTATATACCAGATGTTATACTTTATAGCAAATATATAAATTACATATAATAGACATACAGTATATGTGACTGTATTCTATAAGGAAATATATTTCAATATCACTTTAAAAATGATAAAAAAGATTAGATAAATAAGTAAATACAATTAATACAAAGTTTATTAAGCATATATTGAGTCAGATAAAAAGCACTACAAATATAATGAGATATTGATAATATTAAAAATATATAAGCCAGGAACGGATTGCAAGAGTATTACCTGCAATTATGCATTTCTTAATTCAAGTTAACCGCAGGGACCGTCTAGGATGGATGTGGATACAGTGTTAATGAAACTGTGATCTCTAGCTGTCGGCTGTGAGGTTGGCGTGCGTCCCAGACCTCACTCTGAGTGCTGCACGCTGTTGGCCGATCGGTCCCCAGGTCTTGGGATGTTTCACTCTCGGTGGAATGGAGAAAGCATCCCTTACTGCCGGTTTCAAAATCTGCGTCCGTATCCTGCTTGGTCTGGTATTGTCTAACGCGTTTCGTGGGTGTCAGCCCCATAATTTGACCGTTCAGGCCCACGGGATCACGACACACGCAGGGCGACTCGCCGCCCGCGGCTAAGACACACTGCTAGGATCCACAGGAATGCACCACAAAAAGTTATGTCAACCATAGAGCTCCCCTGACCATTAAACCTTAGTGCTACACTTGCCGACCCAGCCGGGGATGCGCACGTTCGGAATACTAAGTTACCCAACCTTTTACTAATCGTAGCTCACTATACACCCTGTTCCAAATTATTATGCAAATTCTATTTAAGTGTCACAAAGATTAAATATTTTGTTTTTCAGTTTAACTCATGGATGGCATTGTGTCTCAGGGCTCTTTTTATCACTGAAAACAATCTCGGACACCTGTGATAATTAGATTGCCAGGTGAGCTAAATTTAAGGATTCCCCAACTTTGCAAGCCCATTACTTCTGTGAACAAGCCTGATCGTCTGCAAAGCCTGATTCCCCAACTTTGCAAGACCATTACTTCTGTGAGCAAGCCTGATCGTCTGCAAAGGTAGCCTTCTGGAAGACCACACTAAGACTCTATCCTGCACACCTTCATTTATTTTTAACTTAACCACCCTGTACATTTATTTTATTTTATTTTTAATTTATATATCCTGTGTACATTGTATATTTTCTTGTATTTATATCTTGTCTGTTATGCTAAAGTGTAGTTTTGCTAGTCCTGTATGTAATTGTTTTATTCACCTATATGCATTCCTTTATTTCCCCTCTGATTTGTGACTGACTATAAAATATAGAGCTCAATTTAAAATTCTGATTCTTGCTTTCAAATCGCTACATAATGCTGCTCCCACCTATCTATCCTCCCTTATACACAAGTATGTCCCGTCTAGGCCCTTACGATCTGCTGAAGACTTATGTCTATCTTCTGTCCATACTCCCACCTCTGATGCTCGCCTTCAAGATTTTTCGAGGGCTACACCGTTCCTGTGGGACTCGCTTCCCTCCTCCGTTAGATGCTCACCCAGTCTCCACTCCTTTAAAAAAAAATCGTTAAAAACCCACTTCTTCATAAAAGCGTATCAATTAAACTGTTAATAGCTCCCGACTGATTCCTCTTCTGCAACTGTCACTAGTCTAATACTATCCTTACCTTTTTGTGTCATTTTACCCCACTCCCTGTAGCATGTAAGCTCATTGAGCAGGGCCCTCAACCCCTTTGTTCCTGTGTGTCCAACTTGTCTTGTTACAACTACATGTCTGTTCGTCCACCCATTGTAAAGCGCTGCAGAATTTGATGGTGCTATATAAATAACATAATAATTAGGAAAAACTACTAAAGGAGGGTGTTCCACTTTATTAAGCAGAGCACCATTTTCATGCAATATGTGGAAGAAAAAGGATCTCTCTGCTGCCAAAAAGAGTGAAATAGTTCAATGCCTTGGACGAGGTATGAAAACATTAGATATTTCACGAAAACTTAAGCGTGATCATTGCACTATTAAGAGATTTGTGGCTGGTTCAGAGCACAGATGGGTTTGTGCAGATAAAGGCAAATTGAGGAAGATTTCTGCCAGATCCATGCATCGGATCAAGAGAGCAGCTGCTAAAATACCATTACATAGCAGCAAACAGATATTTGAAGCTGCTGGTGCATCTTGAGTTCCACGGACATCAAGGTGTAGAGTCCTCCAGAGTCTTGCTACTGTGCATAAACCTTCTATTCGGCCACCACTATCCAATGCTCAACAGCAGAAACTGCTGCATTGGGCAGAAAAATACATGAAGACTAATTTTCAAACAGTCTTGTTCACTGATAAGTGTCGTGCAACCCTGGATGGTCCAGATGGATGGAGTAGTGGATGGTTGGTGGACGGCCACCCTGTTCCAACAAGGCTGCGACGTCAGCAAGGCGGTGGTGGAGTCCTGTTTTGGGCCAGAATCATGGGAAGAGAGCTGGTCGGCCCCTTTAGGGTCCCCGAAGGTGTAAAGATGACCTCTGCAAAGTAAGTGGAGTTTCTGACTGACCACTTTCTTCCCTGGTACAGAAGGAAGAACTATGTGTTCCGTAATAAAATCATCTTCATGAATGACAATGCACCATCTCATGCTGCAAAGAATACCTCTGCATCAATGGTTGCTATGGGGATAAAAGGAGAGAAAGTCATTGTGTGGCCTCCATCCTCCCCTGACATAAATCCTATTGAGAACCTTTGGAGCATCCTCAAGCAAAAGATATATGAGGGTGGAAGGCAGTTTACATCCAAACAGCAGCTCTGTTAGGCTATTCTCACATCTTGCAAACAAATTCAAGCAAAAACTGTCCAAAAACTCACAAGTTCAATGGATGCAAGACTTGTGAAGCTGCTATCAAATAAGGGGTCATATGTTAAAATGTAACGTGACCTGTTAAAATGTTTAAAAAGTTAAAATGTTGTTATAAGTTTGATTGAAATAGCTTTTGATTTCAGTAAATATGCTGCAAACACAACAAATAACAATTTTCAGTTCTTTACAACCTATAAAGTGTTTTGAAACTTACTGTGCGTAATAATTTGGAACAGTGCATTGTAAGTTCTTTTAGGTTAAAAAAAAATATTGATTGTTATCATTAGGAGGTTTGTTCAATAAAATTTGAGTTGTACTCTTAATAGTTGATAACATTATACAATAGTTCTCAACATTATAGTTGAGAATTATGCTGACTGTTATTTACATAAATTATTTAGGTAAATGAGAATAATATCATTTGCATAATAATTTGGAACAGGGTGTATTCTAGTTATGTTACAAATACTACTCGGGCCTATATAATCTGCCTCAGGGTAACTCGGCTACAGGGGAACAGAGGTGGACCACGCATATGATGACATACAGCATCATGTAACTAAGAACCTAGGCCGAGATGACGCTGCATGACCAACTTGTACCCCATGTATGTTCTCATTATTCCTTATAGATATAGCCAAAGGTTCTAGGGCCAACACATAAAGGAGAGGTGACAGTGGGCATCCCTGTCGAGTCCCATTAGTAATGCTAAAAGTCTCTGACTTAAATCCTGAATAGAGTACTGCTGCTGTTGGTATATTATAAAGAGCTTCAACTGCTGAGATGAATCTGGATGGAAATCCATAGGCCAATAATGTTTCATGTAAAAAATCCCAGTTTAACCTGTCAAATGCCCTTTCGGCATCTAGTGATAACATAATGCTTTCCTGCTTGGTAATCTGTAATATTTTATATAAATTTAACACCTTTCTAGTGTTATCTTGTCACTGTCTGCCGGTCACAAATCCTACCTGATCCGTATGTATTAATGTTGGTATTATATCCTTTAGTAGTTCTGCCAAGATCTTAGCGTAAAGTTTTGTATCTGTATTTAGTAAAGATATAGGTCTAAAATTTTGGCAGCACATTGGGGACTTCCCTGGTTTAGGGATAGTAATGACATGGCCAGACAGGAACTCAGGCGGAAAGGTGCCTATCGTACGAGCACAATTATAAAAGCTGGTAAGAGCTGGGGCTAATTATTTCTTAAATATATTATAGTATAAATTGGTAAAGCCATCAGGCCCTGGAGCTTTTTCTTTTGGCATCTTATCTATTTGTTGGAGGACTTCTTCTATAGTGATAGGTCAACAAAGCTTCTCTGACTGGTTTACCGCTATTTTTGGGAAAGCAATCTTAGACAGATATGAGCGAATAGATGTTGGCGTGGGTATTAACTGAGAATTCTGATTTTTTTAGATTGTACAATGTTTTATAGTAGTGAGCAAAAGCATTACATATTTGTACAGGTTGCATGACTTTATGACCCAAATGTGTATTAATAAAAGGGATTCTTGTCTGGGCCTGCTTATTTCGTATTCTTTGCGCTAATACTTTTGTGGCCTTATTTCCTAATGAATATGATGTCACTCTAAGTTTTTTCAGTGCTATACTAGCTTTCTTGAATTGGATTGATTTGATGTCTTGTTGGACAGACTTTATTTGCTGTTGTAAAGCTTGAGTAGGGTTTACTTGGTTAATTCTATGGAAGTCTTGCAATTTCCTTAGTAAATTAATTAATGTTTTATGGTTTGTTTTCTTAATATACGATGCTCTGCTCAATAAGGTGCCCCGAATTACAGACTTATGTGCCAGCCAAAGTGCCATCGGGTTTGTGTCTTCATTGTCATTATACTCAAAATATTGCTGTATTTCATTGCGCAGTTTATCTTTAAATGTGGAATTATTAAACAGCTGTTCATTTAATCTCCATGGGCTTTTATCTTTGTATTGATATGAATCTACAAGGGTGAGTATCACTGGGTTATGATCAGATTCTGCTGTAACACCGATCTCACAACCCTTAACCAAATCCAAATGTGTGCTGAGCATAAAGTATCCATCTATACGTGAATACGTATTGTGCACTTGTGAATGATGTGTGTATTCTCGGTCTTCTGGATGGATCGTTCTCCATATGTCATATAGACCGTACAAAGCTAATGTTTTGTTAAGAGAAGTACATTGGTTTTGCAGGGATTTTTTTCCTTTTATGTGTATGTAAAGCTGTTGAGTCTGCATTAGGTTCCATTATATGGTTAAAATCCCCACATATTATCAGGATACCTGTTTGAACTTTCTCATTTTTTTCTAAAAGAGTTGACATATAGCTTGCCTGATTTTTGTTTGGGAAATAGCAATTAACTATTGTGTAAGTAGTATTATTTAATATACCGATAAGAATAATAAATCTGCCTTGCGGGTCTAATTGGACAGATATTTGATCAAAAGCCAATGCTTGACTCACCAATATTGAGACTCCTTTACTTTTGGTTGAAGATGTAGCGTGATATTGATGCAGAACATTTTTCGCATTTATTGTAGGATTAGAGCTATGTTTAAAAAAAAAAAGGGGGGGGGGGTCAACTATACTGATATGATTGCCTTTGTGTATGCCACATTCAAAACCGTTTTTAAATATCCTCTTTGTAGGAATTTTTGGGACATGTCCTGAATCTGTATCTTTGCCCGACTGTCATCTGAGTCATTGCGCAATACTCTTATGAATTGGGAGATGGGCAGTGACTCTTTTAGTTTTCTAGGATTGAAACGTGTTTAATGCAGAATAGTGTTCCTATCCGTTGATTTAGAAAACAAAGTATAGCCCAAGCGATTGCCTGTGATAAAAATTTGTAGATCCAGGAAATTGATATTAGTCATACTCGACTGGTAAGTGTACCAGGGAACCTGTATTGACGAATACACATCAAAGAAATATAAGCGACACAAATCGATATTTACCCGAAACAGACCAGCCAGGCGAGGCCAGAAGGGGAAGGTGTACCGGCATCAGAGGGAGACCTCCTCACAGAATTACTCTCAGCCGTATCCCGCAGTTTGTTTGTAGTGTGTGTGATTATAAGAAAAGGTCGTCTTCTCTGGGTAACGATCTTGGGAGGCTGCAAGCTAAGTATCTGTATATATATTTCACTACAATCACTGTCTATAGTAGTGTGTA
The DNA here is from genome assembly GCF_036172605.1 of Pelobates fuscus. Classification (NCBI taxonomy): domain Eukaryota; kingdom Metazoa; phylum Chordata; class Amphibia; order Anura; family Pelobatidae; genus Pelobates; species Pelobates fuscus. The sequence continues at coordinate 140,002,607 of NC_086319.1, forward strand.
TATTGCATTGTACCGTTTGACATATAGCTTGCCTGATTTTTGTTTGGGAAATAGCAATTAACTATTGTGTAAGTAGTATTATTTAATATACCGATAAGAATAATAAATCTGCCTTGCGGGTCTAATTGGACAGATATTTGATCAAAAGCCAATGCTTGACTCACCAATATTGAGACTCCTTTACTTTTGGTTGAAGATGTAGCGTGATATTGATGCAGAACATTTTTCGCATTTATTGTAGGATTAGAGCTATGTTTAAAAAAAAAAAAAAAAGGGGGGGGTGTCAACTATACTGATATGTGCCCTACTATTGGCACTTCTTTGTTGGGGGAAAACATAAACGGATCCAATTTTGCGATAAGCAGTCCCGGGCCTAGTTAATTCACAAAGTTCTCATTGAAAATATCATAATGAGGAGATAAGGAGATAAAAGAGAGAGGAGAGAACCCCCCCCCCCCCCCCCAACCCTCCCTCTAGTGCTAATAATGATTTTCCGAAAACAATATGGTGAACTAGTATAACACATGCATTATGATACATCACAACCAACAGTGTACATTAGTCATTAGTTAATATACCTTATAGCATCTTGTTACATAAGGGAGGTCTTATAAAACACTGATCTCTAGTGCGCCCTTATCCTTTAATAGAGATTATTCTATGTTGAATAATAAATATGTACCTTATTTGATTTATTTTTTATTAAGGTAATTAACTTTAATAGTTAGTTGAGATATTATTGATTACTGCCTCTGAATATAATTATTTAGCATGTATAATATTTCTATCTGTGGTTATAACTTGAGATCGAAATAACTTATGTCCTGTAATCTTAATAGTCTTGATATACTAGATAAGCTTAGATATCTCAAGATACATGAGGCGATCAACTCGCAGATTAACCGCAACCAGTAAACCCACATATGCTATAATGTAGAAAGGGAGAGAAAAAAAAAAGGGGGGGGGGGTATAAATTAAACCTCCTGTTTAGTGATTATAAGCCTTTTAAACAGCTTTTAATAGAAGGGAAGTTTGTACTTAAATATTTAGATAATCCGATTTCTTTACATAGTAAATTCTGACACTATTCCAAAGGTGATATAATTCAACTTGCTTCCACTAAGCTCCTTCTTTAAATTTTAAGCTTTAAGATTTTTACATTTTTTAGACATACATGCCCCTTTAAATATAATCAGAATATGATTTAACTTATAGAGCAATAAAGTTTAGCATACTATCCAGTCTATCGAGATATATATTTTTTTGAGATTCTTTTAATTTAAATTAAATAACATTCTGGCAATTAATTATTACCTTGCTAAACATCGCTCATTGATATATTGACTTATCAAACCAAATATAAGTACATCAACTGTCTAATAATGTTATTTTTAATCATATCTCTATTATCTTTATTGTTGTTTAAAATGCTACTGCTGTTCAAAAACTGGATATATATATATAATTATTTATACTAGATTAATGTTTCTATTCTTAACTAAGATAGAACAGAATAACTTGTGTCAAAATATGATAATCTAAATATACTCAAATACTTTGGAAAATATCTCAGAATACATATTTCAAAACCATAAGCTCAAATTATTCAACTTAGTCCCAAACTTATATATCTAGTGGCTTATCGCATATAGCCTATATTTTGATATTTCTTTCTCCCTTTTTCCTTCCTTTCTCCTCCCCTCCCCTTCCACTTCCCCTCCCCTTCCACTCTCTCTCACTTATTTTTTACAAATTATTTTACTCTTATTAACACACATTATATACATTATATACTTTTCATTTTTTCTCTTTCGTTTCATTTTCTTTCTCTCCTTCGTTTATCATAACATACTATATAGTTTGAAACATAATGAGGATAATAGTCTCAAACCCTTGTTGAGTCACCAGAGTCACCAGAGTCGCCATTCTCCTGTCTCCCATCAAGACAAAAAAAACCAACAAAAAAACGGAAAAACCAATAGCTTGTTCAGGTTCATCATGTTCCTCGTGATATCCTCATATTTTCCTCATGTTATCCAAGTATTAGCCAGCAATCCTTGGTGACTAATCATCAGATGGGGTGTTTGGAGTTAACCCCATTCCTGTAGGAGCTTGGAGCCTTCTGCTGGTGATGACACAGCATTACATTTTCCTTCTCTAGTAATGAACAATTTTGCTGGGTACCCCCATTTATATCTGATATCATTGGCTCGGAGTAGTTTTATAATGTCTTTAACCCCTTAAGGACCAAACTTCTGGAATAAAAGGGAATCATGGCATGTCACACACGTCATGTGTCCTTAAGGGGTTAAAGGATCTTCTAAATCTTAAAGTATCTGATGACAAATCTGCAAATAAGAGGACTTCTTTGTACTTCTCTGGTCGATCTTCTTTTGCTCTATACGCCCTCATTATTTGCTCCTTCACATGAAAGTAATGCACTCTCAGGAGTACATCTCTCGGGCTGGAGGCCGGCAGGAATTGAGGTCTAATCAATCTGTGTATGCAGTCCAGGAAAAACATATATTGTGGTAAATCTGGTAAAGCGTATTGAAATAGCTCTAGCATAAAAGTCTCGAGCTCCTGTGACCCCACCTCTTCTGGAATTCCTCGCACTTTGATATTATGACGGCGAGATCTATCTTCGAGATCCATGAGTTTGGAATCCTGACATAGCATTTTATCCTCTAATACACGTACGCGAGATTTTAAGCCTATGTAGGCAACAGAGACCTAGTCTACCTTTGTCTCTAGATGTATAGTCCTTGTATCTAATTTAATCATATCCTCTTTTTTTAAATCTGCAATGGCAGTTGCCACTGTTGTCTGCATTTGAATAACTGCTTTATCCAGCATATCCTGTAAAAGCTTTGGTGTGAGGAGGGCCTCTGCTTTTTTTAACAGGAGCCGGCTTAGGATCTATGTCTGTATCTGAGATTGTATCACCTTCTGTCTCAGCGTCTGCTCCATCTTGAACCCCTGTATCAGTAAGCTTACTTTGTGTTGCCCGGGCCGTAAAAAAGACTCCCTTATCTTTCATCTCCTTTGCTTCTAACGGCTTCCTCGAGCGATTTGGGGACATCACGGGTCTCCTTAAATCCTTCTGGGTCAATGGGAAGGCTTTAATTTTACGTTGCTCACAGAGCCGTGCACTTAAAGTGCTTCTAGCCCCCCTGCTCTTACTTCTGCTTTCCGTCTTACGTCTTTCCGTCTTGCGCCCTCCTCCCTCTTCCTTCTTCCTCCGTGTCTCCGTTTTTTTACAGCTTCCACCTCTACCTCCCTGCTCCAGTCCCTCGCTAATCGCTGTCAGCCTCCGCTCACCTCATCCAGCTTCCGTTCACCACCTGCAGCCTCCGCTCACCTTCTTTTCTCCCCTTCTTAGCTCTCCACTCCCCACTCTCTGGATGCTAGCTCACTTGTTTGCTTGATTTCTCCTTAACTCGTACAAAAAAGTAACCGCGAGCGAGAAACTTAATCAGCTTTCTCAACGCTCGAATAGCCCGGGTCTGCAAACTTGTGTACTAAGCTGTCATAGCTTCCTGTTTCCGGTCACGCCCGCAGCTGAATTGTGTTTTTAAAGTTGTATTTACTCACTTTTTACTGTTCAAGTTGTTTGGGCACTGCATTTTCTACTACAACAGTATCCAGGTCCACTGGAGGTGGAAACATGCCCTTTTCATCTTCTACCTTGTGAGTGCAATATAAATAAATTCTCTGTATTATACTTTCCATCTGAACTATTTGGCTTTTTCTGCTTTTTCAAGTGTAAGACGACTAACTACATCTTAGAGATATTTCATCCCATATACGTCATTTAAGAATGATGTGTCAGACACCATTTATCCTCCTGTGAGTTCTCCTCATTATATTGCGTGTATATCCTGGTTTTAAATTGATTACACTATGTTCTGTCTGTGTTTCCACTAGATATCACAGACTACGATTTCTGTTTTCTTATTAAGGTTTTTTTATTGTTTCAGATTTTCTCTTGGGAGGTGTTACTCCTATTTATTGAAAGTCCTACTTGTTTGTTTCATTATTTTTGTAGTGTTTGTAGGGCACAGTATTTAGTAGGTTTTTTGGACATTTGCATTCAGTGGTTATATTTTGTATGCTCTTTTATTATTTGTCAATGATCCAGCCACTTCTTTACCACACTCCAACCCAGTTTCACACAGTGGCATGTTTCACAATTAATTGGCAGTAATCAAATGCCCTCTATTAAGACTTGGGTACACCATCAACAATCCCTATAGGCATTCTTTTTACCTAGAACCGAGACAAATATAAACATCTTGGAATATATATATATATATTTTTTTACATTCTTTATTTATTCTTTTCTGACAGATAACATCAATTTTGTGTAAAAGCATTGAACATATTTGGAGGAACAATCTTAAAGCAATTAAACATCCGGCTTTTAGCTGTGTACACTTTCGGTCTCACGTATTGCTACGTTGCTAGAATAAGAACATGTTTCCCTGATATTTAACTAAGTGTGGTGTCTGTAGTAACATGCTTGTAGGCGTGTTTATATTTTTGTCTACTGTGGGGAAAGTAGGAGGGGCGAAAACCTGGGCAGCAATTGAGCTGTCTTAGGTGCTGATTGTGTAGGTTCCCCCCCCCTTTTTTTTTATATGCATGTAGTTGCATGTAGTATGCATGTAGTTGAACCTTAACACTTTAAGCCATTAGTATTAGGCTGTGGCCATCATTGCCGTTGCTATGGCAGTAGTGTATTTGGTCTTCGTCAGTATAGTCTGTGCTTCAACAGATTCTGCTGCTGTTGACTTTTGGTTTAGCTTTTACTTTGGTATGTTCAAGTGCAACCTCTTTGTTGCCTGGGTCATGTCATTTTTTTCCCCCCTTAGAGTAGCTTTCTCGTGTTTTGTTTTGAGAGGTGATGCGTGTGTGTCGAGGCTTCTGCTGTGTGTCCTCTTTTCGTCTAAGTTTTTGGCTTAGTTGCAGTGGGTTATACATCTAGTGTCACTTGTGTGATGCATTGTGTCAGTAAGTGTCAGAGAGGTGTGCCGCGTTTAACTCTAATTGTTTAGGTGACCTCCACTTGTTCCTGTGCGGCTTGTTGTGTCTAATGTCCTGCATGTATATGTGTGCTCTGCCGTGTGTCTTTTAGTTGCGTGAGCTCTGACTATTTTAGGCGGTTCTGGGTGTCGACTAATTCAGGGTATCTGGAGTACTTATCGTCTCCCGCAGGCAGTTGAGTCTGGTATGTAGGCGGTTTTCGTCTCCTGGTGTTGTCTGTAAACACTGTCCTTCTATCCTAAGTACACGAATTGTTTGCTACTTGAGTAATTCCCTTGTTTTTTTCCTCGGCTTTCCTCTGATGTTTGTCCATCCTCTCGTTTTGGTCACCAGTCTTCTGTCGCGGTGTGTAACGGTGTGAGTTGGTGCGGTTGCCTTTGAGTGTCCTGTCTCCTAGGTTTGTCAACGGTCTCGTGAAGAGGGGGGAGGTGGGGGGAGACAGATGGGTCAGTTATGTGGGGTGGGGGGGAAAGTCTTTTGTATCTGGTTGTTACTGTAGCTGTATGTCTGTCCGTCGGGGCGAGTGTGCCGATGCGGGTGCGCCCTCAGTTCCCTCCGGGATATCTCTTGCGGCTCCTGTTGCTGTATATTCCATCCACGGGAACCAGGTCAGGGCACATTTATCCGAGCGTCCCTGCAGGGAGGCTGTCATCATTTCCATGCTGAATATCGATTCTACTCTTTCTATCCATTGTTGTAGGGAGGGTGCCGCCGTGCTTTTCCACATTGTCGGGATAAGCGACTTCGCCACAGTTAGCAGGTGTATGATGAGGCCCTTTTTATAGGTCTTCAATGGTGTATGTGTGTGGTTAAGCAGTAGTGTCAGCGGTTGGAATGGGATACAAATAAGTTGAGATAGGAGAGCGCAAACGTGGTAAATTAATAATATGAAATAAATTGATAAAATATTCAAGCAGCTAAACACAAAATAAAATTCCTTAAAAAATCTTACCTAAATAACATTGAAAACAAAGTGTCAGCGCTATATATGAAAGCTTTACATTGAAGCAATCTGTAAATGTGTGCAAAATCAACAACCACTCTTAGCAGGTAAATGGTGTATATATAAATATAAAACCCCTATATGACCCCAATAAGTTGGATTTATATACACAACATAAAGTATATTGAAACTTGCAAAAGAGTCCAAAAAGTTCTGTGTTGGAGTCTTTGGAGGGTTAATCTTATGTTGCAGTGGAAAAAATACCATCCATGGATACACTGAAGCTCTTGTGTAGATTTTACCTTAAAAGGATACAGAAAAGAGTTTACATAGTGTAAAACCGCTTTAATAGTAAATAGATTCCCTTCCCCCAGATATGGACTCTTACATTATAACGTGGTGATACTTGTCTCCAAGATATCACAATCAAGCATTTACAGGATCAGAGGCTGAATAGCCGTTTTACCGTCTACTGACTGCTGGTTCAAAACTCCCGCCCGATCTCAGCGCTGATGGGGTGGAGTGTAGCTTACAGGCTAGACTCGTCTGTGTGTGGTCGGTTCAAAAGCAGGTTGTCATCATCAGAGCCTCTGTGTCCTGGATGCCGTTAACACTTCAACGCGTTTCGCCCGCTCTCTCTGGCTTTTTCAAGATAGTGTAACGGCTATAGGTGACAGTCTTAAATACAAATACTGCCTAATCAGTAAATAATCCACTCCATCAGCGCTGAGATCGGGCGGGAGTTTTGAACCAGCAGTCAGTGGACGGTAAAACGGCTATTCAGCCTTTGATCCTGTAAATGCTTGATTGTGATATCTTGGAGACAAGTATCACCACTTGGTTGGAATGGGATGTCCGTTCCCGTGATGTCTTTGATCGTATGTTGTATCATTCGCCAATAAGGCTCGATATGAGTGCACGCCCACCAAATGTGGATACCAGTGCCTTCTTCTGCGCCGCATCTCCAGCACTCACCTGAGACTGACTCATGCACATGCCGGAGGATATCTGGTGTCCTGTACCAGCGTGTCAGTATTTTATAATTGCATTCTTGGAACTTTGTGCTTATGGTCCCCTTGTGTGTCAGTAGGAAGATTTTTTTGGCACTCAAGTTCCGTAAGTTCAACCCGCGTCTCTTTCCCATCGTTCCGTAAAGCCTAAGGGGTTCTTGTCTCCGTTGCTCTGCAGCGTGGAATATAAGTGCGATACGCCGTGCGTGAGGTGTTGTCTAGCCCGCATAATTGTTCTAGGTGTAACAATGGGCGATGTAGGTGATTCTTGCCTGTTATAGTGGTGATGTAAGTTTTTAGTTGATGGTAGCGGAATTCGTCCAGTCTGCTTGGCCTGCAGTCTTGTAGCAACTCGGCCAGGGGCTTGAGAGCCGGGCCGTTGCACCATTGGTGTATGTGCACCCAGTCCGTTGCCCCAAAGTTCTTTAGGTCGGTAGGGTTGAACCCTCCTGCCAGCTTCGGGTTGTTGGTTACTGGTGTGAGCGGGTTGGGTGATGATGTGAGCCCCTTGGAATAGCGTATTCCACACCAGACCCTCAGTGTGGCGTCTATCATCGGGTTGTCCGTTTTCATTTCCTTGTACACTGCACTCCCGAGCCATAGCAGGGCGGGGATTTTTCCCTGAGCTTGTTGTTTTTCCAGGTCTACCCACTGCTTAGCGCTTGGGCTAGCGTGCCAGTCGACCATTCGGTGCAGGTGTGTTGCCTGGTAGTACGTGAGGACTGATGACAGTCCCATGCCTCCTTCGCTCCTTGGGCGTTCTAGGGTCGTTTTTCGTATGCGCGCTGGTTTTTGGTTCCAGACAAACCACCTGATGGTTGTTGTGAGTGTCTGGAAGAACGTCCGCGGGATACTTGTAGGTAGTGTCTGAAACAAGTATAATATTCGGGGCATAACATTCATTTTAATGGCACTTATGCGGCCAAACCATGATATATATTGGGATGTCCAACGCTTTATGTCTTGTTGTAAGGTTGCGAGAAGGTTGCGAGAAGATTGTGCCCCTGAAAACTTATTAACATTTATTGGGTGTGTATGGCCCTTTAAGAACCGTCTGGGGACATATTGTGACTTTGCTGAACAATGCCCCTTTAAGACTATGTCCCCAGACCTGTAAAATAACTTGCCCCTGGCTTTCTCCCACTTGGTTCAGTAAATAGGGCTTACTGAACCAAGTAAAACACAGGCGGACCACCCAGAAGTTAAAGTGTGCAGGCAATTTACCTCCCAGGCTGTGAGGTTACTGCCGGTCAATTGCACGTGGTGGCGGCCATCTTGGTTTCCTCGAATGCGGTCAGCGGTGTATGCTAACGATTCTGTGGAACCAAAATCGGCTACACATTCTGCCGAACACCGCTGACCCTTACCTTCTCCCATACGGAACTTGCAGCTCCAGAGACTAAGTCCCGTTCGAAATGGGACTTAGTCGTTTTTTTGCATGAAATTGACCGACCGCACAGCCCAAATCTATGGAACTGTTTTGGGCAGGAAATTGTGCTTGCGGTCGGTCATAAAAGGACTTCCAGCTAACTTTTGATCCGCTGGAGGGATTTGGCTGATTTTTGGAAGTGTTTATGTTTGATGTATGCTGAATCTGAATATGTAATTTTTATTGAAATTGAATGTATGGTTTTAAAGTTACAGTGTGTGTGTAAAAACTGTATTTTTATTGTATGTAATAATTGGTTTAACTGTTTATCTGAGGGGAGGGAACCTGTGGGCTGTACTATGCTGTTATTGGTTAATTTCATCCTCCCCCTGGGAGTGTCCTGTGTGTACCTTATCCTAATAAAAAGCAGGCTGGGTGTTCCAGTCCTCAGACCTCTTCTGACCCTCAATACGTAGCCGTGTCTCGTTATTGGAGGGAACTGCTATATCACGCTGGGGATTGCTATGCGCTGCATATTCCCCTGAGCTCTTAATCACTTAGCTCTTTTAAGAGCTTGTTCCTGTTACGCTCTCCTGGAGGAGAGGTCTTCCCCACACGGTCCTGGAGGACAGAAGCCAATCCAGGGTGGAAGGAAGACGGCGCGGCTCCAGTTAAGCTACGGCGGTTGTGGAGCCTGCGGTGGTTGTGGTGTCGTCTGCAGTGCTTGGAGTCCTCTGAGAGCGCTAGGAGCATCCATCAACGGAGGGTACTCGGTCGGAGTACACGGAGCTCCGTTACAGGAAGATATGTGTCAGATCGTTCGGGAGCCACACTCCTAGGTAACGCAGTTTGGTCGGGCATACCTTGAAGGGGAAGTGTGTTCGGATATGTCGCTGGAGGGCCGCGTCTCGCGTGAGCGGCATTGCCTTGGATTTATCCAGGTTGATTTTCAGGTTGGATACCTCCTTGTATTGTCGGAATGCCTCTAGGAGGTTTGGTATAGATATTCTGGGCAGGAAAAAGAGCATGTCATCTGCGTATGCCGCTAAACGGTGCTCCCCTCCACCCACGCGACACACCGTAATACCCCCGTCTCGTCTGACCGCCTCCAGAAAGGGTTCCAGAGTGAGGGGGGACAGGGGGCAGCCCTGGTGCGTGCCGTTGCAGATGCTAAATGAGCTAGTTAGTGCTACATTTACCCGTATGCGTGCAGTTGGTGCGGTGTATAGCGCCGCTACCCAGTTCCGCAGGTGTGGTCCATATCCCATGAGTGTTAAGGTCTCCGACATATAGATCCAGTCCACTCTGTCAAACGCCTTTTTGGCATCGGTGGATAGCAGCACCATTTCGCGTTTGCTTGCGTTTGTTATATGTATGGTGTTGCGAAAAGTTTCAAGTCTGCATTCAAAAGCGAGATTGGCCGATAGCTGGTGCAGTTTGTTGGGTCTTTGCCTTCCTTCGGTATAATCGTGACTGTCGCCCTCAAGGTATCTGTGTGATATCTGCCTCCTTCCTGTATTGAGTTGATGCCCGTCAGGAGTCGCAGAAGTAGTATGTCCTTGAAGGTGCGTAGGTATGAGGCGGGCAAGCCATCCGGGCCCGGGGCTCTGTGTGCTTTTGTTGACTTCAGTGCTCCCGCTATTTCCTCTATTGTTAGCGGTAGTTCCAGTTCGGCTTCCTGTTTTGGGGTGAGCTTACGGGCAACATGGCTTTGAAAGTATGTGGCGATCCATTCCCGATGATGTCTCGCATCCTGTTCCGTTCGGCAGTGTGTCTGGTCATATAACGCAGCATAGTATTCTTGGAATATGGCGTCAGGGAGTCGTGTGATATCTCCTCTACCTGTGCGTACTTTGTGAACATGTTGGGCCCTTTGTTTCTCTTGTAGCATCTTCGCTAGTAATCTGCCACTTTTGTTTGAGTGTTCGTAGTAGTATCTGGATGCTTTCCTCGCGGTGTTCAACAGGCCTTGTGATATGATGGCTCTCAGTTCTCTGCGTGCTTCCGTCAGGTGGAGATATGTGCCCTCGTCCAGGTTCTGCTTATGTTCCCCTTCCAGCTCGGCTATTCACCTTGTCAGGTTGGAAATGCGGTCTGTTCAGTCTTTTTTGCGTCTGGTACTCACGGCGATAAAGTGCCCCCGGATGATGCATTTGTGTGCCTCCCAGAGCATTAATGGAGCCGTGTCTGGGTTGTCGTTAGTTGTGAAATATTCGGTCAGGGTTTGAGCTGCCGCCGTCTTGATTTCGCAGGGAGCTTGTGCGGATCAGCACCGGTGCATGGTCAGTGTGGTCCATTATGCCTATTTGTGCCTCATGTAATAGGTTTAGATATTCTTGTGCCAGGAATATGTATTCTATACGACTATAGTGAGCGTGGGCTACCGAGTAGTGGGTGTAGTCCCGTTCGTCCCAAGGGCACATATGATATCTCTTGGTAGCCCATCCCGCCTGGGTGCGCATAGGGCTCTATGAGCTCTCTCTATGCCGAAGTCACTAGGAGCTGCGTCTCCTAGCAGTTGTGCAAACAGAAAAAAGAGAAAGGAAAAGGGTGGCACTAATTAACAGAAATATTGCGACATGCAGCAAAAACACCTAAGTGCACAGTCACTTTGTAGCACTTACATATACAAAACGAAAAAAGGAAAGGTGATTGCGCAATTTTACATCCAAATTTTGTAGATAGTCTTTAGGTTCTGTGGATACAGAAAACCAACATAGGGTAATACGTTTTGACACTCAATAATGTAAGTGAGAGACTTAGAAAAACTCACAATTTTTAGAGCATTTCTGAGTTTGCTCTAAACTATGAAGGCAGGATACATCAATCAGATGTGCAAGTATCTGTACTTGGTCCCCTCAGGAGGTGTTTGCAATCCTCTGCAGAGTAAATCAGGAACCAGGTAAACAGATAAAATTAAAGTAAAATACTTTTATTAAAAATAAAAAGATAATAAAATATTAAGTAGCACAACGCGTTTCGACCCAATGCAATGGGTCTTCCTCAGGTGCATGTATAGTTACAACTGCATCAGTGGGCATTTATATATAGCAAACAATTTAGCAAACAATTACAGGTGTGTGGCAATAATCCCTCCTTATTTCCCTTATATGGAGTGTTTCCGGCTTGTTTCGGCCTCCTCCAATATGTCCGCTGTTCTCTTTGATTGCTGTGTATTCATCTTGACCTTCTCAACATGGCCGTGCGTACCGGCTAATTCTGATACGTCATTTCCGGTTTTTCGTCATCGCTGAAGAACGTCACTTCCGGTTTCGTCATTTAGGCGCCATTTTCGGCAGCCGAACATGGGCGTGTTTTTTTCTATCTGTGACTCATCAATGGAGGAGGGGACAAGTCCGAGCAGCTCAATAGTGATATTGAGTCCATGTGGGAGCCATATTGGGAAAGGGAAAGCATAAGGGCAAAAGGGGATGACACAATAAAAAATAAATAATTAATTGATTATAATCTAGATTAAAAAGGTACAGATGATAGAATACTATGTTAATCAATAAAAAATATCCAATGTATTCATAAAAAACATGATATTAAGGTTAAAGCACACAATATGATTTTAAAAAAAGGGGGGTTAAAACACACAATATAATTACATGAAAAGGAGAGACATATTATAATATAGGACCTATTTCAAAATCAATGTTCATCCCTTTGGGGCATAGTGTTTGCAGCTCAAAAATCCAACTAGATTATTTTTTATTCAGATTAAATGCTGTATTCCCTCCTCTCCAATGGGTTTGAACTTGTTGGATCGCTGTAAATTCTAAATCTCTAGGATTAGAATTATGTTTAACTAAAAAGTGATTGGACACACTGTGATTTATAAAACCATTCTTTATGTTTGACATGTTCATATATTCTGGTTTTGAGGGGTCTAGACGTTTTTCCTATGTACTGTAATCCACATGTACATTGTAATAAATATATGACATTACTAGAATCACAAGTAATAAAACTAGTGATGTTGAACCTTTTTTTAGTTGTGTTAGATACAAAATTATCTTTCTTTTTAGTGTTTACATTGGTATTTTTGCAAGCATAGCAATTGCCACAGTGATGAAATCCCTTCGCTGTTTTTGTCCAATGTGTTAGAAAATTGCTGCTCTCTTTTTGTTTTTCTACATAGTTGGACGTTAAAATCTGTTTAAAATGTTTTGCCCCTCTAAAAATGAACTTGGGGTTATCGCCAATAAAATTATGGATATCATGGTCTTGTTTTAAAATATTCCAGTTTTTGTTTATTATTCTTTTTAATGTCCCAATATTACTGCAATAATTAAAAATCAATGGGATTTGTTCCGCTTGTGTATTTTGATTTCTCTTTTTATAGTTTAAAAGTTGTGGCCTGTCTAGATCTTTTATATTATCTATGTCTTTCTGAAGGTTTTTTTCACAATATCCTTTCTGTAAAAACTGTTTTTTTAAAATCGATGACTGTGTGATAAAACAGATTGGTCTGAGCAGTTTCTTTTTATCCTTAAAAATTGACCCTTGGGGATATTTTGAAGCCATGGGTCATAGTGACAGCTGCTGGTTTCTATGAAACTATTTACATCCACTTGTTTAAAAAAAAAGTACAAGTTTTAAAATGTTGATCCGAAATGTGGATATTCAAATCTAAAAAATCAATAGTCTCTGGGCTTACATTTTTAGTGAGTTTTATCCCCCACTCATTGAGGTTAAGATAATTAAAAAAATAAATTAAAATCTGCTTCAGACCCTTTCCAAATAATAAAAATGTAATCTATATATTGCCTGTATAGGACCAGGTTTGCTCCCCAGCTATGTCCCTGGTATATGAATACATTTTCCCAATGGGACATAAACAAATTGGCATAACTGGGGGCAAACCTGGTCCCCATGGCTGTGCCTCGAGTTTGCAAATAAAAATCGCCATCGAACCAAAAAAATTATTGGTTAAAATTATCTGTATTCCTTTAATGATACAATCAATTTGAGTATCTAAAAATTCATTGGACTGATTTAAGAAGAAAGTAACTGCCTCTATTCCTTTTGTATGTTCAATTACGGTATATAAGCTTGTAACATCACAAGTAATCAATAAAAGGTCTTCTTCCCATTTTTGTTCTAAAATTTTTAAAAGGCTCATAGAGTCCTGCAAATATGAGGGACATGTTTTAACCAAAGGTTGAAGAAAATAATCGATAAATTGAGATAAAACAGATAAAATGGAATCTATCCCAGAGACAATCGGTCTGCCTGGTGGATTCTCCAAACGTTTATGTATTTTAGGCAAGACATATAAAACTGGTATTTTGGGATATTGCAAACTCATTTTCATCTAATACCTCATTATTGAGACCTTCTGCCAGAAGGTTCTCATATTTTGTTTTAATTTCAGTAGTGGGATTTTTATTCAACTTTTTATAGGTAGTAGTATCTTGAAGTTTTTTGACATAAATAGATTCACGAAGAAGTTATGTTTAAAAAGGTTTTTTTAATAAAAATGACACTTTAAACAATATCATAGAGAATAATGAGAATTTGGAATTAGTGGATAATAAGGTAATTAGGCATACTAATTTTAAGAAAAAATCCACGTTTTACCCCCAACATCTCAAGTCACAAAGTATGAGGGTATTCGAAAAGGCGTCCCAAGTTATGCCAATTTGTTTATGTCCCATTGGGAAAATGTATTCATATACCAGGGACATGGCTGGGGAGCAAACCTGGTCCTATACAGGCGATATATAGATTACATTTTTATTATTTGGAAAGGGTCTGAAGCAGATTTTAATTTATTTTTTTAATTATCTTAACCTCAATGAGTGGGGGATAAAACTCACTAAAAATGTAAGCCCAGAGACTATTGATTTTTTAGATTTGAATATCCACATTTCGGATCAACATTTTAAAACTTGTACTTTTTTTAAACAAGTGGATGTAAATAGTTTCATAGAAACCAGCAGCTGTCACTATGACCCATGGCTTCAAAATATCCCCAAGGGCCAATTTTTAAGGATAAAAAGAAACTGCTCAGACCAATCTGATTTTATCACACAGTCATCGATTTAAAAAAAACAGTTTTTACAGAAAGGATATTGTGAAAAAAACCTTCAGAAAGACATAGATAATATAAAAGATCTAGACAGGCCACAACTTTTAAACTATAAAAAGAGAAATCAAAATACACAAGCAGAACAAATCCCATTGATTTTTAATTATTGCAGTAATATTGGGACATTAAAAAGAATAATAAACAAAAACTGGAATATTTTAAAACAAGACCATGATATCCATAATTTTATTGGCGATAACCCCAAGTTCATTTTTAGAGGGGCAAAACATTTTAAACAGATTTTAACGTCCAACTATGTAGAAAAACAAAAAGAGAGCAGCAATTTTCTAACAAATTGGACAAAAACAGCGAAGGGATTTCATCACTGTGGCAATTGCTATGCTTGCAAAAATACCAATGTAAACACTAAAAAGAAAGATAATTTTGTATCTAACACAACTAAAAAAAGGTTCAACATCACTAGTTTTATTACTTGTGATTCTAGTAATGTCATATATTTATTACAATGTACATGTGGATTACAGTACATAGGAAAAACGTCTAGACCCCTCAAAACCAGAATATATGAACATGTCAAACATAAAGAATGGTTTTATAAATCACAGTGTGTCCAATCACTTTTTAGTTAAACATAATTCTAATCCTAGAGATTTAGAATTTACAGCGATCCAACAAGTTCAAACCCATTGGAGAGGAGGGAATACAGCATTTAATCTGAGTAAAAAAAGAATCTAGTTGTATTTTTGAGCTGCAAACACTATGCCCCAAAGGGATGAACATTGATTTTGAAATAGGTCCTATATTATAATATGTCTCTCCTTTTCATGTAATTATATTGTGTGTTTTAACCCCTTTTTTTTTTAAATCATATTGTGTGCTTTAACCTTAATATCATGCTTTTTATGAATACATTGGATATTTTTTTATTGATTAACATAGTATTCTATCATCTTTACCTTTTTAATCTAGATTATAATCAATTAATTATTTATTTTGTATTGTGTCATCCCTTTTGCCCTTATGTTTTCCCTTTCCCAATATGGCTCCCACATGGACTCAATATCACTATTGAGCTGCTCGGACTTGTCCCCTCCTCCATTGATGAGTCACAGATAGAAAAAAAACACGCCCATGTTCGGCTGCCGAAAATGGCGCCTAAATGAGGAAACCGGAAGTGACATTCTTCAGCGATGACGAAAAACCGGAAATGACGTATCGGAATTAGCCGGTACGCATGGCCATGTTGAAAAGGTCAAGATGAATACACAGCAATGAAAGAGAACAGCGGACATATTGGAGGAGGCCGAAACAAGCCGGAAACACTCCATATAAGGGAAATAAGGAGGGATTATTGCCACACACCTGTAATTGTTTGCTAAATTGTTTGCTATATATAAATGCCCACTGATGCAGTTGTAACTATACATGCACCTGAGGAAGACGCGTTGTGCTACTTAATATTTTATTATCTTTTTATTTTTAATAAAAGTATTTTACTTTAATTTTATCTGGTTACCTGGTTCCTGATTTACTCTGCAGAGGATTGCAAACACCTCCTGAGGGGACCAAGTACAGATACTTGCACATCTGATTGATGTATCCTGCCTTCATAGTTTAGAGCAAACTCAGAAATGCTCTAAAAATTGTGAGTTTTTCTAAGTCTCTCACTTACATTATTGAGTGTCAAAACGTATTACCCTATGTTGGTTTTCTGTATCCACAGAACCTAAAGACTATCTACAAAATTTGGATGTAAAATTGCGCAATCACCTTTCCTTTTTTCGAGTTGTGCAAACAGACCTGCAAGGATTTCCTGTGGTACCTCTCCCTCTGCCTCCGGTATGCCCCTTATTCTGATGTTGGTGCGCCGGCCACGGTTGTCCAGGTCTTCGATCTGCCGGCGGAGGTCTAGGAGGATATTGCCCTGCCTTGTGGTCGCCAGGTCCGTGGCCTGCTGGCGCTGTTCATTCTGTAAGTGATCCGCCTCCAGTTCATCCACCCGCTGCTCCAGGGCTGTGAGGTCATTGCGCACCGCCATGATCTCCTCTCGGATTATGGCCCTCAATTCTGCCACCATTTCACTTTTGTCCCTGTGGGCCAGCATGCTAGTGGATATCGCGGCTATATCTGCGGATATTTGAGAGAGGGTAACGGGTGTAGGTATGTCTCGTGTTGATTCTGCAATGCTGGATCCCGGGGATACAGGGGCCGACGTGTCTCCGGTGTCATGGAGGCCATGCGGCACGGAGAGGAACTCATCCATCGGGCCGGGCTGTTGTCTCGAAGGGGTCGCACCGGAGTGTCCTGTGGTAGTTAGGCGTTTGTTCTTCCCCATTTTCAGGCTTATGTGTGGCTTTTGGACGATTTTTAACGGGGCTTCACAGGTTGGGGCCTAGGAGCTCGGGTTGAGTGTGTCTCACTCCATCAGCAGTCAGGCCACGCCCCCCACCCTCCCCCCTGACATCTTGGAATATATGTTCCCACCAATTTTTCACACTTTAAAAAAAAAAAAAAAAAAGTTCCTCCTGTTCTTAACACCATATTTAATGTCAAGGAGAGATGGCAACATCTCCCTCTCTCAATTTAAGACAGGGCTAATCTATATAATTAGTTTCCCAAGACTAATCTACCTAGGTCTCCTAGGTCTTCCATCCCATTCCATTCCAAGATGAAAATCTAATAAAGGACTTTGTACCTTTCTGTGAAACAAGGACGGATCCAGAACCTAATCAAAGGAGGGGCACTGGTAGATTATTTAAAGGAACACTCCAGACACACTAACTACTACAGCCCTCCAATGTGGTTATGGTGCCAGAAATCCTATGGCATCCTCCTAGAGTAAGTAGTTAAATTGTTTAAGTACAGTTTGATAGCTTACCTGGGGTCCACTGGGAAAGGGGTAGGAGTAGGGGATAGGGGCATTAGTGGGGGACACTATGAGCAGTAGCGAGTGGTTAGAGGCTGTAGTAGGAGTTATGTGCTATAGTGGGGATTAGAGGTACTACTGGGGCTTTAGTGGTGTTTGGGGGTTGTATTGGAGGGTTAAGAGCTGAAATGGTTGGAATAGAGGTTGGAATAGGTGGCTTAGGGGCTGCAGTGGTGCGTTAATAGCAGTAGTGGGGGTTAGGGGCAATAATGTGGGAGTTTAGAAGCAGTAGTGTGGTTTAGGAGCTGTAGTGGGTTAGTGACAGTAGTACGAGTAAGGAGCAGTAGTGCTGGTTAGGAATTGGATACATGATTATAGTGGGGGTTGGGGGCAGTAGTCAGGGATTAGGAGCTGTAGTGACGGTTGAAGGCAGTAGTGCAGAGTTATAGCTGGATATAACACAAATATTTCCCTTCATGAGTGCTTATTTAACAGTGGAAAATGGAAATTTGGAGACTAGAAGCCTTATTTAGAATTGGTGTAAGCAGTATAACCCTATATATCCAAGATTATAGTTCATGGATTGAGAAGCACCACGTATGTAGCTAATATACTGGTAATTTTCCCTATTCAGACAGTGCACAATACAGAATGAGTGAGGGAGTGTTCTTGAGACATAATATTTTGTTACAGAAAGTGCTTATTTCTACGGTCTTTAGAGACACATATGTAATTCACTAAGGGTGTTTACACATGGAGCAGTGAATGATTATTGTACATACTTGTTTATACTTGATATAATTATTGTATATACTTGATGTGTTTTATTCAGGTCGTGACAAACATGGTTGTCACAGACCTGATGGTCCTGGGGGGCCTGGACTGCTCAGAGAGACAAAGTCTACCTCAGATTTTGTAATTCGCTGGCAGCGAAAAACAAAGTCTCTGACAGCTTCGGTACTCAGGGCCTGCCCCCCAGTCTTAGAGACCAATAGGCATGCGTGTATATAGTAAGGATTGCTACATTAAACATATACATATATGGAAGGCGTGGCCTGACGTTGTGGGAGGGGCTTGGTTCCCCTTCTTAAGGAGCACCAACCCTTCCCTCATTACCTGTTAGGTCTGGCGAATTGTGAGAGACAGAGTTCGTCACTTCCGGTTTCGATCAGCTGTTCCTGGTTCCAGTCAGCGGCATCCTAGGTTATGTGTCCTCCGGGTGCGACGGCTGGTGCGCCTTAGGTCGGGCAGTCGTCGGGCAATTTTCGTGCAGCAAAACCGTAAGTCAAACGGCCGTCGCAAAATTGGCGGCGCGGCCGTTCCACGTCATCAGTACGCGACGATTTCTCGCACAGTCTTAATGCCGGTATTTTTAAACACTATGCTGCCAGCGGTCACGACTAAAAGCAAGTTTCACTTCATGGTTACACTTATTCGCTTTCTAAATACGTTACAGGTCTTCTTAGGACCACTCATTTATTAAAACGCGGTTACTTGAGGTCATACACGGCTATGGGCAGTAGAGCGACCTTTAATTATGGTTATGTTTTTCTATGCATGTATGCTCAACCTGCTATTCTTTAATGTTGCATTAAAGGTTTTCTATTGTATTCACAGAGCAAATTATGACATCTTAGGTTAAGATATTCAGTCCAGAAGGGTGTTTTATATGGGGCACACATTTAGTGGGAAGAATATAAGTTGAGGTTATGCAACTTAAAACTGGGTCTCCCACAAATTAAATCTGACTACGGTATAATGGTAAAGGTATTGCATACTTAAGATGATTAGCACTTAAGATGATTATGCACCTCTTTTTCAGTATTCCCCAGCAGTACCACGGTGGGCAGCTTTCATACCTACTTTTCACTGGATTTGGTGTACTACAGCAATTCCACTGTGTTCTGCTACTCCACCAACTTTGTCACTCAACATAGGTCAGTAATCACTATTTAAATATACCTTAAGGATCATGCTAGTCCAGATTCCTCATATGTATTTTCTGTATTACTAGGTATAGGCATCCTAGCATTTTTGAATATTTGGGTTCCAGTCCCCCAACTGTTGGAATATTTACTGGTAGGTATCTAATCAGCAGGGGGTTAAGGGCTACATATTTTAACCCTTACAAACTCATGTTACTCTCGTAGGTTACTACAGATCACCTGGGTCACGTTGCCATACTTTCTGCAAAAATTCACTACTAGTGAAGTACTACTGGTAGGTATCAGATTAGCTGGGGATTTAGGGGCATTTTTTAATTTTACCCATACAAACGTCAATTACTCTTGTAGGTTACGACATATCGCCTGTACACCCCTTTTTTCATATTATCTGGCAACTTGCTCATCAGGATGTCACGTTTTCTCGACTACTTCTCCCTCCCTACCTACCTACCCTTTCGGGTTTTATACAGATACTGGCATACTAAAATAGGACCCACTAGGTATGTTTTTCTGGCCTTCTACGCCTTACGTTAGTGGTCCCGCGAGGCCAACACCCATCCTCAATTTGGAGGTACGGCATCCCCTCGGGCCCATTCATAGCTATCCGCCTCGCTTGGTTGCATAGGGAGGGCCTCACTTGTCACTCCCATTCTGTCTTATGCTTTTACAAGTCACAGAGAGGCCATCACCCCGCCATAATGCCAATGGCCACGTACCCCACACGCGCCAAATCATAGATAGTGCCTCTCAAAGCCGCTTGGCTATTAGCAGGGCCTCACCTGTCACCTTGCTTAGTAATTCTTCGCCGCTTGGCATTAGTAACAATAGCCAGATGAGTAGCACCCCAGGTAACATATTATTTTATGTTGTAGCATGTCACAAGTTCCTGAAGAAAGGGAAGATGTGTCCATAGCCAGTACACCGGCTAGATCGGTCACTCCATCTCTGGGTGACGACAACGCAAGCCCTGCATCACTCAGGGCATGGACTATTCCAAGGATCATGGCTGAATTGAGGAAGAGAAATATTCCTTTCCCTGCTACGGCTAGGAAAGCTGAGTTATACAGACTATTGAATACCTAGACTGATAACACTGGGGCGGGGAAAGGGTCCAGCGGGAACCAGTCTTCAAAACTGCAGTCGGTTTTGTCCTCAGTCCTGACCTCTTTGGGTCATATTATGGACAGACTCGACAAAATGGATGCAGATAGCCAGCAAAGGTCGCCTGCTGCTGCAGGGAACCCAGTTGCTTCGGTACGCTTGGACCCCCTACCGGGTAATTTACCAACTAGTTTTAAAGACCCGCATATAATTAACCCCGCACACATGGTGCCTGCTAAAACCAAAAAGGACATCTTGTAAGGAAAGGATATCAATCTGGTATCACTTCTGATAGCCTCACAAGATGTCCTTGAGTATAAGACCTATGCATATGGGGATGTGTCGGTCTTAAAGTCCAGAGATCCTAGGTTGAATCAAAAGCTATCAATTCCAGAATTTGTACTGGCTAGCACTTTAGCACAATAGCTACTAGATATAGGTGTAGTTACATGCCACTGCAAATGCTGTATTTGGGCGTATGTTTGATCTAACCAGTTACCCGTAGCCATAATATATTAGGCTCGGTTTGCACTGGCATCGACGAATAGCCACCCGGCATTTATCCATATATTAGACTCTTTAGTGACCTCTCTTGAATACCCGGGTCAGCTATCTGACAAATTACCTATGGTCCACACTCTAATCTACTGGACTTGACCATGCTAAATTGCCGATTAAAGTCAGTATCCAGTAGCAATTGTGAGAGTGATTAGGATATTAGGTAACTAGGGAACTAATGGAGGTGAGCCATTAAGGCTAGATAACACTGTGTGTTGGTGCATCTACCTATCCTATTTCAGAGTATAAGGTAGTTATTCTGTATATAGATCTATTTACTTATCTATTTATTCAATTATCTATTCATTTATTCATTGATTTATCTATCGATTTTCTCTCCAGGAATATACTCGACTAGTCTGGTTCATTCCAGCCTCTTCGAGTATTATCTCTTTTGTTTTCATTCTGATCTGAAGGGGTTAAGCCCCAGGACATTCCTGGAGTGTCCAATAAGGTGTTGTTCCACTAGTGAGGTGGTGCCAATTCCTTTGACCCACCATCGTAAGTGGAACCTCTCTAAGGAACTGGACCTTTACCTCCACAAGCTGGTGGATTTGGGGCACAAGTACGGTGGTACGTCTTTTTACGACTACCACCGTGCTTTTTCCGCAAAGGCGTCGGCCACCCTAGCACAGTTCAATATTCAAGCTGATTGGGGTGTGCTTAATACTGAGCTGTTTTGCCGGCACTTTGCGGGCCTAAAAACTCCAGCTTGTGCCATTTGCGCGTCGAATTCCCACACGGCTAATTTATGCCCTAATTCTCCTGAGGTGAATGCAGTTTTTTCACCTACTAATGTGGTACCCACTGGGAGATCTGGCAAGGTGCTTAAAGACAAACTAGGCCGTGATATAGTGTTCTTGGGCAAATCGCAGGTCTGTAACAATTTCAACACCGGCACTTGCGGTTACAGTGCCTGCAGACTTCTGCATGTCTGCTCAATATGTTTCAGGGCTCACGCCAAGGCAATGCGCCCCAATAAACTATTCCCTAAGCAGTATCTATCGTCTCTTCATGTCTCCCTACTGAAATAACTTTTATGTGATCACTCATCACAACATTGAATGGTACAGCAGTCCGGGGATTAAGAGATTCGGGAGCCACCATCACTTTGGTACAGAGCCACCTGATTTCAGATCAGGCAAAACTGAACAAAACTGTTGCCGTCCGGGTAGCTGGGGGAGCAGTGTACCGGCTACCTACAGCAAGGGTACATTTACATTGGGGAGCGGGGGCAGGGGAAGTGGAGGTGGGGTTGATGCCACATTTACCGGCGGAGGTTTTATTGGGGAACGATCTGGGGAGGCTCACTTCTGCTTTTGAGCCCCAGTCACCCACCACAGGAGAGGTCAACCCTGTAGTCACCCGACAACAGGCCCGCACCCAGGACCACAACACACTGCCGGAGGTCCAGGTAAGCAACCCTACCCCCCCTCTAGAATGTGTCCCCTGGGCTCCACCTAATGAATTTGTAGCTGAAGTCGCAACAGACCCCACGCTTCAGGTGTATAGGGACAAGGTTGGCACGGGTTCCCCCGGGGCGGAGGGAGAGAAGTTTATCTGGGATAAACAACTTTTATACAGGGAAACAACCAAACAGATTACGGGGTTAGACCCGATAGCGAGGAGACAATTAGTGGTACCACAGCGGTACCGGGCTGAATTACTCCGGATAGCGCATGATATTCCGCTATCCGGACATCTAGGGGTTAGTCGCACCAGGTACAGACTAACCCAGAGTTTCTTCTGGCCAGGGATTAGCCAGGAAGTACGCAGATATTGCACGACTTGCGATACCTGCCAGAGAGTGGGAAAAAGGGGGGATCGCAGGAAGGCTAAACTTCACCCCTTACCCATAATAGAGGAACCTTTTAGCCGAATAGCGGTGGATCTGATAGGCCCCCTCAATAAAGTTAGCCCGTCAGGAAAACGGTATATTTTAACGGTCGTAGATTATGCCACCAGGTATCCAGAAGCAGTGGCTCTGACCAACATCCACGCTGAGACGGTCGCGGATGCCCTCATGCGGATATTCTCCCGGATGGCATTACCCAGGGAGATTATCTCGGATCAGGGTACCCAGTTTACCGCAGAATTCACCCAACACCTCTGGAGGATCTGTGGCATTAAGCCTATTATCAGCGCCCCTTACCACCCCCAGACGAACGGGCTCTGCGAACGATTCAATGGTACCTTGAAGCAGATGCTCCGAACCTTCGCAGAGACCCACAAGGACTGGGAACGATTCCTGCCGCACCTCCTATTTGCATACCGGGAGGTGCCGCAGGAATCCACAGGGTTCTCCCCGTTTGAA
The DNA here is from genome assembly GCF_036172605.1 of Pelobates fuscus. NCBI lineage: Eukaryota > Metazoa > Chordata > Amphibia > Anura > Pelobatidae > Pelobates > Pelobates fuscus. Next base: position 140,025,818 of record NC_086319.1, read on the forward strand.
TTATTGTTTGGAAGGAGGGTCCGAGGCCCATTGGATCTTATTAGAGAGCATTGGGAGGGAGACCGGAGCACAGATGGCACTCCCATCCTACCATATGTGTTGGCCTTTCGGGACCGCCTAGAAGCGTTGACCAAGACGGTAAGGGAAAACCTTCAGGAGGCCCAGACCCGCCAGCGTACATGGTATGATCGGGGAGCCAGGGACCGTAGCTTTCAGGTCGGGCAGAAGGTACTAATTTTAAAACCTGTCCGACATGATAAGTTACAGGCCGCCTGGCAGGGCCCATATAAGGTGGTGGAGCAAAGATGCGATACCACCTATATTATCGGCCCCTGCACAGGGACTGGGGGGCGACGCATGCTCCATGTGAACATGCTGAAGCCCTACCACGAGCGTACTGAGGAGGTAACCGCCATCTGTGCCCCTAACACGGAAGAGTTTGACAGCTTACCCCTCCCCGATTTGCTGGGGGATGGGCAGCTGTCCGGAGATTTAGGGGAGGTTACGCTGGGAGATCGGCTGAGCCCACAGGAGCGGATCGAGGTACAGCAACTATTGGAAGAGAAACGCGACACGTTCTCTAATGTACCTGGATACACGCCTCTGGCAACTCACCGGGTCGAGACCCCAGGGCAACTACCCATGCGCCAGACGCCATACCGCATTCCAGAAGCGGTACGGGCAAACATGCGTAAGGAGATCGACGAAATGCTCCAACTGGGGGTGATTGAACCCTCAGACAGTCCTTGGGCATCTCCTGTAGTCCTCGTACCAAAGCGAGACGGTACGACCCGCTTCTGCGTGGACTATAGGAGATTGAACGAGAAGACTGTATCTGACGCCTATCCGATGCCCCGGATAGACGAGTTACTGGACAGAATGGCCAGGGGCCAATACCTCACCACTATTGACTTGTGTAAAGGGTATTGGCAAATCCCCCTGGCCCCAGACGCCATCCCGAAGTCGGCCTTTGTCACCCCATTTGGCTTGTACCAGTTTAAGGTCATGCCATTTGGGATGAAAAACGCCCCAGCCACCTTCCAAAGGATGGTGGATCGACTCCTAGATGGATTCCAGGACTATACATGTGCCTACCTGGACGATATTGCTATTTTTAGCAATACGTGGCAGGAACACTTAGCTCACATCGGAGCTGTACTAGATAGGATAAGGGAAGCAGGTCTGACCTTGAAGCCGGCCAAGTGTAGTATCGGCATGGCTGAGGTACAATACCTGGGACATAGAGTAGGGTGCGGTAAACAAAAACCCGAACCCGCCAAAGTAGAGGCTGTAGCCCAGTGGCCCACCCCTAGGACTAAGACCCAGGTTTTAGCGTTTCTAGGGACAGCAGGGTATTACCGGAAGTTTGTTCCCAATTATAGCGCCCTGGCCAAACCCCTCACTGACCTGACCCGTAAGAACCTTCCCCGCCAAGTAAACTGGACCCCGGAGTGTGAGCAGGCATTCCAACAATTGAAAAATGCACTGATAAATGCCCCTGTCTTGGCAGCTCCCAATCCAACTAAACGTTTTCTTGTTCACACAGACGCTTCTATGTTTGGATTGGGGGCAGTACTGAGTCAAGTCGGGGCCGATGGCGGGGAACATCCAGTGGCTTACATCAGTCGCAAACTGTTACCTCGAGAAGTAAGCTACGCCGCCATCGAAAAGGAATGCCTGGCTGTGGTGTGGGCCCTAAAGAAGCTACAACCCTATTTATATGGACAGCCCTTTTCCTTGCTCACGGATCACAACCCGTTAGTCTGGCTGAACCGGGTGGCTGGAGACAACGCCAGGCTGCTGCGCTGGAGTTTGGCGCTACAGCCTTTTGACTTTAATATCCAGTACCGGCCGGGTAAGCAGAATGGAAATGCTGACGGGTTGTCAAGACAAACTGACTTAGAGAAATGATCCGTGAGCCCCCGGACATCCCCAAGCTGATCCGTGTTGGATCAGACTGTGTATGCCGGCTTGTGGGCAAGGGGGAGCAGTGTAGCGGATTGGTACCGGGCTGTCCCACGACATGTATGAGAATAAGTGTATTTGGTCATATGGCTGGTTTAATGTGTATGTACATGTATAGAAAGCATGGTATCCGGGTATAATGACAGTTAAATGTATGTAAAGAATTGTATTCCTCTAGTTGTTCGGTAGAATCATTCAAAATAAAACAAGGGAATGAAACTACCGAACAACCAGACCACCCAGGAATGAGTGTGCCTCCAATTACCGTTTGCAACAATGTTGCAAACAGGTAATTGGCAATCAGTGCAGTGTGGTCTTTGTCCTCTGGGTGGCCGCCATTCGGGAAACAAACACGTGGCGGCGGCCATCTTAAACTACCGAACAGCGGTGTTTTGCCGCCGAGTGTCTGGAACTAAAATCGGACACTTGACTAGGCAAACACCGCTGAGACCTCCATACTTCCAGAAATTCGTATGGAAACTACCGAATGACCCGCCGTTCGGTAGAAAGAGCCCCATAAACAAGGGAATTCATTCAAACCCTCTCCAGGCTCTATAACACAGGCAATTCGCCTGTTTTCATTCCCTTGTTTGTGACCGACCGCAGGGCCAAAATGCATGGAACTGTTTTCGGATACTTTACCCATGCGGTCGGTCAAATCTTTGGAACCCCATATCTCACGAACCATTCATCCGAATGGGCTAATTTTTAAGTATGTTGGTCCCCCAGAATAGAGCTATCTGGGGATGTTGGATTTGTGGATGTACCCCAAGTATTTAGGGTACATCCAAAACTCGGGGAAAACTGTGTACACAATAAGGGGATTATGATGCTAGAGGAGGGGAGGAGATCTGTGGGAGGTTACTACTTAGAGATTGGATAATGTCTTAAGTGTTAGAACCTCCTCCCTTGCATGGGAGAGGGCTTTATAAGGAACTGTGGAATAAAGCTTGTCAGACTACTCCTGAAACTGTGTGTCGTCCAGTTATTGGGATTGCGATGGGGATACTGCTGTATTACTTTACCTGCTGGAAACCTTGCCTGTGGACTTAACATCACCTTGTTCCTGAGCCTCACTGGGATCTCTAGTGGAGAATAGCTGTGCAAGATCGGCTCTCCGCTACACAGGTTACTTAGCCTGTTTCCAATGTTGCAAACTGATGCATCCCGCATTTCCCTAGACATACATGCCACCGCTGACCTTCATATGTGGAAGGAGTTTTTGCTAAAAAGCATGTTTATCCCGGGTTGGTCAGACAAGTCGGTATCACTCTGGACAGATGCCGCAGCCACTTCAGGATTTGCCGCTATTTGGGGCAACAAATGGATGTATGGTAAATGGCCAGGAGAGATTACTGAGATTCCCAGGTTTAAAGAAACTTCAGCATTATTCGAGCTTTATCCTATCGTAGCGGCAGCCGTTAAGTGGGGAGCAGGCTGGTCTGGGAATATGGTTTGTTGCTTCTCAGACAACATGGCTACATGCCATGTTGTAAATAAGGGACGTTCCTCTTCCCTGGCCATCATGCGGTTCATGAGGACTCATGGCTAGCCGCTAAACACAGTTTTCTTTTGTCTTGCATTCATGTGCCTGGGGTTCTCAATGTTGCAGCTGATCACTTATCACGGTCTCGGTTTCAGGAGTTCTGGGAAGCTCTACCAACAGCTACCCTAATACCAACTCCGGTACCACAGTGGCAGGAGATGGTCTGGGACTAAAAGAACTGCTATGTCACGGGCAGCAACTCTCACAGCTCGGTCTTTATGCTAATACTAGGAAGGCATATGGTAGAGCTTATGATGTATTTAATAAATTCTTGTTGGACTTTAATGTCATTGACCAGTTTTCCATGGAAACCATTATTGCTTTCATTTATTTTTGTCACCTTCGTCTAACATTATCGTACAACACCATTAAATTGTGCATCACAGGTATTCAACACCACATACTCACTATGTGGCCTAACAAACAACGCTTTCTATCCTCCTACCAAGTTAAGGCTATTCTTACAGGTATCAAGGACTCCACTCCTATACCCGCACCAACTAGACTACCCTCCCACGATCTATTATTCAAGGCACTATCAAATCTACTAGACACCTCACCATTTGAAGGCCATACCAATTGTGTAATTAAAACAGCTATCTATCTGGCATTTTACGGTTTTCTGCGGCCCAGAGAATTCACCACTACTAGCGTTAACTCGCCCACCTTCATCACAAGATCAGATCTGGTAAAGGTTCACGATCACTATCAACTATCCCTACACCATACCAAAACTGGTGCCAAAGGTCAGACAGTCATCATACCCTATTACCCCACTAATAATACCTGGTGTCCGGTGGAAGTTTTCAACACTCTTCTGGCTTTCTGTAATATGGCTCCGACACAACCACTCCTATCCTTGCACGGTAATAAACTCACTACGAGCAAATTCATGATGTATGTTAGGATGTTGTTGATCCGGTTAGGTTTGAACCCGGCCAGCTATTCTGGACACTCTTTCCGGATCGGAACCGACACTACCGCTTCAAAGAAGAATATACCGGCTCACATTATTAAGATATTAGGCCGTTGGAAATCCACAGCATACACCAGATACATCCCTCAGCCTGTACAAGAAGCACACCTGGCATTCAAAACTATGAATATGTAATATGTTTTGTTGGATTATAGAATGAATAAATGGTTATACATTTTTGCCCTCTTTTATTTCAGGCCTACTTCCACGTCAGTTCCGGCACTCCACAACTGACTTTTCCATTCTATGTTTGTCTTATGTCAATAATACTACGGCTTATGCCATGACCACAAATGGAAGGTGTGGCCTGAAGTTGTGGGAGGGGCTTGGTTCCCCTTCTTAAGGAGCACCAACCCTTCCCTCATTACCTGTTAGGTCTGGCGAATTGTCCCACCCACCACACCGCTTTTATAAGCATTTTTATAAGGTAGGCCCTCTTTTATTTCAGGCCTACTTCCACGTCAGTTCCGGCACTCCACAACTGACTTTTCCATTCTATGTTTGTCTTATGTCAATAATAGTACGGCTTATGCCATGACCACAAATTTACATGTGAAGGAATGCCCTATAATTTGGTTCAGTAATATGTTTTTTCCCTATTCGTTTGCTCAAATTCACCTAGTTCAGTTTCCGAACGAGGATCACCACAACATCTCATTAGAATGTGGAATACCAAGTATCTAGTGCGAAACCACAACAGAAACTATTAATAAAATGCTCCCCTGGGTGGCTGCCATTTTGTGCAACCAAACGCACATGTTCGACAGAATGGATGGCAGCCATTTTGTCTCCTGAACGCAGGCAGTGGTACCTGGCCGTCGAGTGCCTGGAATTTATTTTGGCTAAGCACTTCCGTGCACACCAGTGAACATGGAACTACTGCCCGTTCAAGTTCCTGACCCCCTATATGAACGGTGTTCTCATCTGCAGCACCACTGCTAAGAAATGGTTGTTCCAGGTGTGCCCTCAATTCCCTTTTTTCTATGTATGTTTGAAGTACAGATCAGATTTATTTTGGGTTGAGCACTCTGCCAGCCCACAGCTTCAGATGCCCCTTTGTAGGTGACCACAGGAAAGTATGAATTTGAGGAGCTTTTGGATAGGAATGTCACTTTAATAGTATTTTTTATTTGATGTAGAGTGTATATACCGCAAAGCACTATCACTTTAATTGTTTAGTTTTTACACTATATTTTTGCAATTGTGTTTTTATCATATTAATTTAGCATTTTATATATATATATATTTACAATGCTCTTACAACACATCATTTAAATAAAAGTTGGTTAATTTAGCACTAGCACTGTTTAATTTGTCTCCCACATTAAAATTGTAAGTGTAAGACCCACTGATATTGGGGTACTGTAGTGTACGGGTGGGCTTAACACGATATGGCCATATGGTGGAACTGAATACCCATATTTATTTATTGATTTTAAGTAGACTTGTAAAATCTAAAACTGTATTTTTGTGTGTGCGCTGTTCCTTAATCAGTATTTTGTGTACACTGCTGAGAAATGTGTGCCCCCAATTACCTTTTTTTTCTATGTATGTTTGGAGTCCAGACCAGATTAATTTTGGGTTGAGCACACCACCCGTCGAGTGTCTGGAACCGAAATCGGATACGCAACGGCACGAACACCGCACAGACTTCCATCCTCGCATAAGGTCGTGGGAACTCAAGGGAACTGGTTCGGTAAGAAGAACCATACGAAAGGGGGAAATTAAACGAACAAAGACACAAAACATTCTGTTGTATATTTTCATGTATTTCAACCTCCCGAACAGAGACCGACCGCACACACAACTCATGGAACTACTCTCGGCTTACACCTGTCGTGCGGTCGGTAAAACTAAGACATCCATAAAACTTTCGAACCTCTGAACCGATCTTGGTGATTTTTCAGCACGTTGCTCCCCCAGATCCGGGCTACCAGGGGATGTTGGAATTTTCTATGTAGATTTGTTTTTGGAATGTTTTCAGAAAAGTATGAAAGTTGTGATTTTTCTGTTTTGGGATAATTGAGTTGATACAGTATTAACTCAATTATCCCTCTGAGCAGAGGGGAGGGATTATGTGCAGTGTATGGGAGTGTCTTGTGACTTAACTCTGTTTTTACTGGTTGATGTATATTTTTATCGGTGCCCCACAAGGTCCACCTGGGTGGTAACCTTTGGGGCAAAACCTGCATAAAAGGTCAACCTGGCCATTAAAGGATCAGTTCTGTTCCTAATAATTAGTGTCGTCCAGTTATTGGGAAGGGTGATGGGATATTTGTGACGAGACCAATCTCGCCACTGTGCATTGGAGGAGCCAAGTTGCCCGCCTGCTGCCTTTAGACTATGGCCCCATGTTGAAACACTTGATTTTCCCCTGCAAAGACACGAAAGCCGGGTCATTCGGTGCTTGCCCTGTTTGAGCGGTGATACCCCAGATAGCTATGCCATGGAGCCCATTTGTATAATGAAAGAATTTGGCTCCATGGCAAGTGAACTGTATGTGTGTGATCTGAGCGCCATTTAGTAATAATGTGCGCTCAGATCTGAACTATCTGGGGATATGTTGAATGTACCTGTTCTATACAATGGCTGCACAGTTATATATTTTTATGTATTTTATTGTCTTTTGCTGCCATGTGTTCAATAGAGTTTTGCCTCTGTCCTTGCAGATAATTGTATTACTTCCCAATTATCTTCAGGATAGAAGACTCTGTGGAACTGGTTTTGGGCAGAAAAGCCATGCTTCATTTGGTCACAAAGGACTACGATCTATCTTCTGAACCACTGGACCAATTATTATGATTTTGACTTATGTATTTGGAGTATGCTAATTCTGAAAATGTAAGTTTATAAGTATGTGAATGTGATGCATACTTTTAAAGTTATGAATAATGTGGAAAAAACTGTATTTTGCTGCCTGTGATAATTACATTACCCATTGTGTAAGGTAATTGTATCACAGGCAGAGGGGAGGATTTTGTATTGTACGTGTTTATTGGTTGTTTTCCAAAACCTTGTGGGTGGTACTAATGTGTATATAAGAACAATAAACCCACAGCTCTGGCTGTTCCTGCTTGACCCTCAAAACGGAGCCTTGTCTCGTTCTTGGGGGGATTTATTGTATGCTGTTCCAGTTTGACTGCTAGGAGTGTAAACCTTTATGTATGGTTTTTCCTATTTGGCTGTTTACAGCATTCGTAGGGTTCCGATTCATATGCTTCTCCGGTTCGGTGGATTGGTGTCTACAGTAGCTGCCTGTATATCTTGAAGGGAATATCTCCTAAACGGCTTTTAACCCCTTTTATGCCCGGGGAGCCGTTACAATTGGTGGCAAGCGGCGGGATCATTCCCACAGCCCAGAAGGACTGCTACAAGGACCATTCCTTGGATTTACAAATTAAGGGCAACGCATGTCTGAGTACAGCGACCCTGACGGCAGCAGGATGGAACCAGCAGTTTTATACAATGAGGGTGTCATGGACGATCGGGTATGGCAGGAGCTGTGGCTGGAAGATGCCTACCAGGCACTCTGGTGGTATGCAGCACAGTATATACCCTGGACAGCCGAGCATGACAAGCCAGAGGGGGAGGAGTTTGATGGCCCTGGTTTGTTATGGGAGTGTTTTTCGGAGCCTGATTTTGGGAGCTCTACACAAACCTGGTTCTGTGACATTTTTGAGTGGAGGGAGAGTATGTACGACTGGGATGACCCTCACGAGGTGGAGCGAGACCTGGACCACCTAGCGACCCGAGAGATGGAGCTGGAGCAGGACTACCGACATCTGTTCCACTCCATTGAAAAGGCACGACAGAAAAGCAGAGTGGCAGATCCAGTTCCAGACCCCTTCAGCTGGGAAGATATTGTAGAGCTTTACTGGGAGGAACTCCAGGGGGCAGGTGGAGATGGAACCGAGGTCTCTCCACCGGCCCTACAAGGATGCTGGACGGTCATCCCAGATCCCCAGCGGCAGATTGATTTGCAGGGAAAAGAAAGCCGTGTCTCCTTTCCCCAGTGGCAGTGTGAAGGGCAGGGAGTGTAGAGCATCATCTCTCCTCCCCAGCGGCAGTGTACCTTGCACGGAGAGGAGAGCAGCATCCTCCCTCCCCAGCGGCTGGGTGAGCTACAGGGATGCTGGGCGGTCGGCTCAGATCCCCAGCGGCAGTGTGATTTGCAGGGAGTGGAGAGCATTGTCTCCCCTCCCCAGTGTCTGAAAGTGTGTAAATGAGAGGAGCTTGTTACCCCATCTCCCCAGCGGCAGCTTAGCCCACCAAGGAAAGACACTAAGTTCTCCACGGCGCAGATGGGACCATGGTCTCTGCGCCCAAGCTACAGGGAGTACGGACAGTCGGTCCTGCTACCCAGCGGCAGAGTCTTCTACTGGGATGGGAGAACCTCGTCCCTCCTCCCCAGCAGCAGCCTAGCCAACCAAGGGGAGAAAAAAAGCCCGACACCGGTGCAGATGGGACCGTAGTCTCTGTGCCCAAACCACAGGGGGTAGGGACGGTCGGTCCTGTACCCCAGCAACAGGGCTGTTTAGCCAAAGGGGAGACAGTCGGTCTCCCCCCACAGCAGCATGGTGCTTTGTCCAAAGGGGAGACAATCAGTCTCCCCCTCCAGCAGCACAGCTATGTATCCAAAGGGGAGACAGTCGGTCTCCCCCCTCCAGCAACCAGGCTCCTACCAGGCTACTTCCGTGGTAGTGATGGCATCAGGGCAGGGTACAGCTGGTCTCTGCCCGCCTCGCAACCCACCAATTCAGGATACCAGTCCCCCACACAGCTGTGGTGAGGCACCTGGACACTTTCCCCCCGTACTTAGGTGTAGTAACCATTTATTGTGGGTGGGCTGTACTACTAATTGTGTTTTATGGGTGGGTTGCTGGACTAACCAGGGCACTGACCGGCAGGAGGTCAGATACCCTGTTAGTCTGTTTGGAAAAGTGGAGAGATGTGATGAGACCAATCTTGCCACTGTTCATTGGAGGAGCCTGGTTGCCCACCTGCTGCCTTTAGACTATGGCCCCATGTTGAAACGCTTGATTTTCGCCTGCAAAGAAACGAAAGCCGGGTCATTCGGTGCTTGCCCTGTTTGAGCGGTGATACCCCAGATGGCTATGCCATGGAGCCCATTCGTATAACGAAAGACTATGTGAAAGACTTTGGCTCCATGGTAATTGAACTGTATGTGTGTGATCTGAGCGCCATTCAGTAATAATGTGTGCTCAGATCTGAGCTATCTGGGGTATGAATGTACCTGTTCTATGCAATGGCTGCACAGTTATATATTTTTATGTATTTTATTGTCTTTTGCTGCCATATGTTCAATGGAGTTTTGCCTCTGTCCTTGGAGATAATTGGATTACTGCCCAATTATCTCCAGGATAGAAGACTCTGTGGAAATGTTTTGGGCAGAAAAGCCATGCTTCATTTGGTCACAAAGGACTACGATCTATCTTTTGAACCACTGGACCAATTTGTATGATTTTGACGTATGTTTGTATTTGGAGTATGCTGATTCTGAACATGTAAGTTTGTAAGTATATGAATGTGATGCATACTTTTAAAGTTATGAATAATGTGGAAAAACTGTATTTCTCTGCCTGTGATAATTACATTACCCATTGTGTAAGGTAATTGTATCACAGGCAGAGGGGATGATTTTGTGTGGAGTGTCTGAGTGTATTGTACGTGTTTATTGGTTGTTTTCCAAAACCCTGTGGGTGGTACTAATGTGTATATAAGAACAATAAACCCACAGCTCTGGCTGTTCCTGCTTGACCCACAAAACGGAGCCTTGTCTTGTTCTTGGGGGGATTTATTGTATGCTGTTCCAGTTTGACTGCTAGAAGTGTAAACCTATTCATATGGTTTTTCCTATTTGGCTGTTTACAACATTCGTAGGGTTCCGATTCATATGCTTCTCCGGTTCGGTGGATTGGTGTCTACAGTAGCTGCCTGTATATCTTGAAGGGAATATCTCCTAAATGGCTTTTAACCCCTTTTTATGCCTGGGGGTGCCATTACAATTGGTGGCAAGCGGCGGGATCATTCCCACAGCCCAGAAGGACAGCTACAAGGACCATTCCCTTGATTTACAAATTTAGGGCAACGGATGTCTGAGTACAGCGACCCTGACAGCAGCAGGATGGAACCAGCAGTTTTATATGATGAGGGTGTCATGGACAATCGAGATGCAATCCGCAAAGGCATCTGGTACCAGGCACTGGATAATATACAGCACCAGCAGGGTGAGGGACTCCCCAGTAAGGAGCAGCGACAGCAGACACGAGTGGCACTGCCGATGTCCCTCCTGGGAGAGCAGCCCCTGGAGTAGTGGATAAAGGAACTGGAGCACCGGGTATGGCAGGAGCTGTGGCTGGAAGATGCCTACCAGGCACTCTGGTGGTATGCAGCGCAGTATATACCCTGGACAGCCGAGCATGACAAGCCAGAGGGAGAGGAGTTTGATGGCCCTGGTTTGTTATGGGAGTTTTTTTCGGAGCCTGATTTTGGGAGCTCTACACAAACCCGGTTCCGTGACATTTTTGAGTGTAGGGAGAGTATGTACGACTGGGATGACCCTCACGAGGTGGAGCAAGACCTGGCCTGGTCCTGACGTTTCCTGTTTGTTCCTGAGTAGCTGTTGGTGTAACCAGTGGAGAAGAATCCCTGATACCACTGCTTTCCGCTACATTGGTTTGCAGCGTCGGGATCCTGAGCTCACAAAGGAACAAGCACCAGGAGTTAGCAGCGCCAATGGACCGTGGATGGAGATCGACTACTCTATTCTCAAACGGTCTACACTAAAAGATCTCCAAGAGGCAAGAGGTATCCCAGAAAGTAACAAGAAAAAGGCTGTGCTTGTTACCAAAGTGATGGCAGAATACAGAATGGATAGCGGTTCGGCTCCCGAACGAAGCGGTTCAGCAAACGAACGGGAACAGTCAGAGTTCCAGAGAGAGCTGCAATTGCGGCTATCCATTTATGGGGAAAAACCACCCACAGAGATCCTCGCCCCGCACCATGACAGAGGTGCAGGAATTCGTGCAAGAGAGAGCGGCAAGGACCAGAGACAACACCAGCAGTGACTACAGTGCCAGAGGGTAAGCTCAAAATCCCATACCAAGCATTTAAGAACTATGTAGAGTCTGAGGAGGATATTGATGCATTCCTCCAAGATTTTGAAAGACAATGTGCCCTACATAAGATTGACATTGAGGAATGGGTGACCTTATTGGCATGTAGATTATCTGGGAGGGCAGCTGAAGCATACCGCACTGTCCCAGATGAAGAGATCAGGAACTATGCCCGCGTAAAAGAAGTCCTATTGGCCCAGTATGCTATTACCCCAGTGGTATACTGGAAGCGGTTCAGAGACCGCAAGAAAACGGAAAAAGACTCACATGCAGAATGGGCCTGCAGGCTATACAGAGCTGCGCTAGGATGGGTACAGGCACACAAAGCCCACACCCTAGAATATCTCTTGCAGCTAGTCCTGCTGGAACAATTCTTCAACGGGCTGGCACCAGACATCCAGGAGTGGGTCAGAGACCGGGAAGCTCACCTCTGCCACAACCCACACCAGGAGGAGCATATCCAGTGGCTACCAGACAGGCCTGCACCCCAGACCAAAGCTCACACCAGGAGGTTCAGGTAAGAGACAAAGACCCATCTCTAGAGTGTTTGCCCCCATCTCTAGAGTGTTTGCCCCCACAGTGGGGTCTAGAGTGTTTGACCCCACATTACAGATTTATCGAGACAGTCACCTCTGACCAGCTAGGAGTAGGGGGAGGGAAATTTATGTGGGACAAAAAGTTACTGTACAGGGAATCAGAGAAGCTAGTAGCTGGGTCCGACCCGATCATTTCTAGGCAGTTAGTGGTAACGCAATGGTACAGACAGGAGTTGCTCCGGATAGCGCACAATATCCCGCTATCTGGCCAATTTGTGGTAAGTCGCACCCGCTAACCGACTTACCCAAAATTAATTTTGGTCTGGGGTCAGTCAGGAAGTCAGGAGGTATTGCCAGACATGTGATACCTGCCAGAGGGTGGGTAAGAGGGGAGATTGCAGGAAAGCTAAGCTATGCCTAGGTTATCCATAATTGAAGAGCCCTTTAGCCGAATAGCGGTGGATATAGTGGGGCCATTAGCAAAGCCTAGCCCCTCCGGGAAGAAATATATCTTGACGTGGTGGAGTATGCTACCAGGTATCCAGAAGCGGTGGCCTTAACCAATATCAATGCTGAAACCATCGCCGAGGCCCTCATGCAAATTTTCTCCCGAATGGGGTTACCCACGGAGATAATTTTGGATCGGGGTACTCAATTCACATTGGAGATTACAAAACACCTCTGGAAGATCTGTGGTATTAAGCTGATAGTCAGTGCCCCAAAAAATCCCCAGACCAATGGGCTTTGTGAACGCTTTAACGGAACGTTGAAACAGATGCTCCGAACGTTCGCCAAGACCCATCGGGACTGGGAGAGATTCCTGCCACATCTCCTGTTTGAATACCGGGATGTGCCGCAGGGATCCACAGGATTTTCCCCATTTGAATTACTGTTTCGGAGGCGGGTGCGAGGACCCTAAGACCTCATCAGGGAACATTGGGAGGGAGAACGTAGGCAGGACGGTACCCCATCATACCATATGTGCTGGAATTCCGGGACCGACTGGAGGAATTAACTAGATCGGGACAGAAAAAACCTTCAGGCAGCCCAGAACCGTCAGCGCACATGGTATGATCGGGGAGCCAGGGACCATAGCTTTCAGGTCGGACAGAAAGTTTTCGTTTTAAAACCTATCCGACATGATAAACTACAGGTTGCCTGGCAGGGCCCTTATAAAGTGTTGGAACAACGATGTGACACCACGTATATATAATTGATCCGTGTTCTGGTTCAGGAGGGCGATGCATGCTCCATGTGAACATGCTGAAGCCCTACCATGAGCGCTCAGAGGAGGTGACGGCAATATGCGCACCTACCTCTGAAGATTTTGACAACCTCCCTACCAGACCTCTTAGGGGACGGAAGTCTGTCTGGTGAGATAGAAGAAGTCAAATTGGGAGATTGGTTGATCCCACAGGAGCAGATTGAGGTACAACAATTGTTAAGAAGGATGAAAGACACCTTCTCTAATGTACCTGGATACACTCCTTTGGCAACTCACCAAGTAGAGATGCCAGGTCAACTCCCAATGCGCCAGACCCCATACCGCATCCCTGAGGCGGATCGGGAAAATAGTCCTCGTACACCCAAGCAGGACGGAGGTTAAATGAGAAGACAGTGTCCAATGCCTATCCTATGCCTAGGATAGACGAGCTGTTGGACAGGATGGCCAGGGGGCAATACCTCACTACAATCAATCTTTGTAAGGGGTATTGGCAGATCCCCCTAGCCCCTGAAGCCATCCCTAAGTCAGCCTTTGTCACCCCATTCGGCCTATACCAATTTAAGGTAATTCCGTTTGGGATGAAAAACGCTCCGGATACGTTCCAAAGGATGGTGGACCGACTACTAGATGGGGTCCAAGACTATACCTTCGCATATTTAGATGATATCACCATTTTTAGCAATACCTAGCAGGAGCACTGGACAGAATTAGGGAATCAGGCTTAACTCTGAAGCCTGCCAAATGTAATAGAGGAATGGCCGAGGACATCGAGTAGAATGAGGGCAGCAGAAGTCTAAGCCAGTTAAAGTAGAGGCCGTAGCCCAGTGGTCAACTCCCAGAACTAAGATTTAGGTGTTAGCCTTTTTAGGGATGGCAGAGTACTATAGGACGTTTGTGCCCAATTATAGCGCCATGGCCTAGCCCAGGGCTCGACAAATCCCAGGCGCCAGGTCGCCACGGCCGCCCTGAGGAGCATGGAGGCGGGCGGCCGCCCTGAGGAGCATGGAGGAGGTGGCCGCCCTGAGGAGCATGGAGGAGGCGGCCGCCTGCGGGAGCATTGTGTGCGGCACGCTCTCTGCTCCCTCTCGCTGTGTAATGATGTTGGGAGCCGGGATATGATGTCATTCCTGGCCCCGGCATCATTACAAAGCGCGAGGGAGCAGAGAGCAGCTGCAGGCAAAGTACTTCTCCCTCGCACACAGGAAGAGTGCAGCCCCACTGGACCCCAGGAAAGACCCTCTCAGCTCTCCCAAAGGTAGCGAGGCTGAGTGGGTTTCAATTAAAATGAGAGAGAGAGAGAGAGAGAGAGTGTGTGTGTGTAAGCCTGTCAGAGTGTGCATGTATGTGCGAGCCTTTCAGAGTGTGTGTATGTGTGTGTGTGTACGCCTATATGTGTGTGTGCAAGTCTGTCAGAGTGTGTGCATGCAAGCCTGTTGTCTGCGTAAGAGTGTGTGTGAGTCTGTCGAGAGACTGTGTGTGTGTGCAAGCGAGTCTGTCACGAGTGTGTTTGTGCCTGTCAAGTGTGTGTGGGTGCGTGCACGCCTGTCAAGAGTTTGTGTGTGCAAGCCTGTTGTGAGCGTGAGTGTGCGCATTTAGGTACCTGCCTCCTCCGATCATTTTTACTCACCTTTTTTCCCCATTTTCTCACGCCGTGCCAGTTTCCCCATGGCTGAGATTATCAATCTTTATGATCTCAGCTAAGCCAATGCTCTCCCTTAGGAAAGCAGTGGGAGGATTTTGTGCATGCGCAGCAAATGTACCAATCCGCATCTCTTCATAGAGATGCATTAAATGAATGAATCTCTACGAAGAACATTCAGCACCTCCATGCAGAACTTGGAGATACTGAACCTGGGTGCTGCACGTGGTGCAGCAGTGACCCGGGACTCTCTAGTGACCGTCTGAGTGACTGTCACTAGAGGTGTTACTAAGCAGCAATATAAAATAAACTCTGCCTTTTCACAGAAAATACTGTGTTTACACTAAAATGCCGTCAGGGACAGGATATATACACCAGAACAACTACATCAAGCTGTAGTCGTTCTGGTGACTATAAGCATTGCATTTTCTCATTGAAAATGACTGGCTCCTAACTCATTTAGCTGGCTCCTAGATTCCAAACAAATTTGTCAAGCCCTGGCCTAGCCCCTTACTTATCTTACCCAGAAGAACCTTCCCCGCAAAGTAACCTGAACCCCGGAGTGTGAGCAGGCATTCCAACAATTGAAAAATGCCCTTATAAATGCCCCTGTCTTGGCAGCAACCAATCCAACTAAACGTTTTCTTTTCACAAAAATGCTTCTATGTTTAGACTGGGGGCAGTACTGAGCCAAGTCGAGGCCGATGGCTCGTGGCTTACATCAGTCGGAAGTTGTAACCCAGAGTAGTAAGCTACTCCGCTATCGAGAAGGAATGTCTGGCTGTGGTATGGGTCCTAAAAAAGTTACAGCCGTACTTGTATGGACAGCCCTTTTCTTTGCTTACGAATCACAACCCGTTGGTCTGGTTGAACCGGATGGCTGGGGACAACGCCAGGCTGCTGCACTGGAGTTTGAAACTGCAGCCATTTGATTTCAACATTCCGTACCGCCCGGGGAAACAGAAGGGAAATGCTGATGGGTTGTCGAGACAAACTGACTTTGAAAAATGATCCGTGAGCAACTTCGGACATCCCCAAGCCGATCTGTGAAGGATCAGACTGTGTATGCCGGCTTGTGGTCACGGGGGAGCAGTGTAATGGAATGGGCTGTAGTTCAGTACCCATTTTTGGTACTAGAGGCTGTCCATACCACTGTGTGCGTATTTTCTTCTGTTTTATTGTATCACTGTTTTACTGTGATATTTTGTCTAGTTTTTCGCTACTAATAACATATATATTGGATTACACTAGATGGTTCGACAAACAAACAAAGTACCAAACAACCTGGCCACCCAGAAGAGGAGTGTGGCACCAATCGACCCTATTAACCTTCTGCATATCTGGTTAACCGCAGATGCCCGAACCTCTGCGTGATCCTCTGGGTGGCCTTGGCATATAAATTACACTAGCGGGGTTTGGTCGTTGAGTGTCTGGAACTCATCGTACACTCGATGGCACAAACACCGCTAAAACCTCCAAACATTGTGTAAGTTTGTGAAAACCCACCCGAACAGAGCGGTATTCTCTTGGAATAACTACACGAACTAGGGGATTATGCCGAACTAAGCCACAAACACTCTAGCCCTAGGATTTTGCATGTTTTGGCTCCTCAAACTGAGACCGACTGCACAGCCCTTTCGTGTGGAACTATTTTGGGCATACACCTCGTGTGCGGTCGGTAAAACTAAGACTTCCAGGAAATTGGTGAACCTCTGAACAGATCTGGGTGATTTTTCAGTATGTTGTTCACCCAGATCGGGGCTATCAGGGGTTATGTAAATTATGGGTGTATGTTATGGTTTTGGGGTGCATTCAATAATTGGGGAAAAAATTGTTTTTACAACTTAAAGATAATTAAGTTACCTCTCATGCTGAGGGGAGGGAATATGTGTACAGTATCTATCTATTGATTGGCTGTGGGTGTCTCCCTTGCATGGTAGAATTGAATAAAAGCCGAGTGTGTGGCCATTAAAAAACAGTTCTGCTCCTGATACTAAGTGTCGTCCAGTTATTGGGAAGGGTGATGTGAAATTTGTGGATTTGCTTGCGGTTTATGCTGTTCTTCCTGTAATATTCTGCTTGTTCCTGGGTAGCTGTTGGAGTACCAGCGGAGGAGAGTACATGCTAGACTAGCATTCCGCTACAATGCTTTATAGCTTTTGTAATTTATATGTGCTCAAGTATTTGTTTATTATAGTAATGATTGTTGCTTTAATTACTCTGATGTTCTGAAGTGTGCTTTTTCCATCACTTGCTCACGTCTATGTGTTGTTGATAGCTTAAAATGCTGCCTTGCTATTATTTCCAGACGATTTCAAAAATATTATTTTATTTTCTGAACATGATGACGTCATCACGCACATCTCTTTCGATCCAGGAAGTGACTGGAATCATCAAACATGCCAGAGTGATGGAAATGTACTGCACATGTGATCCTGCTTCTAGATTTGATTACCTGGGGTGGCACTTTTGGGTTATGTAAGCACTATTTTTTTTTTATATATTGTTGTTATCTTGCATATACTGTAGGGCATTAGCATTGATAAAGGGCTGCTGCCTGAAACGTTTGCTGCTTTAACTTTGTCCTGAAATAAATTGTGGTAGCACCTGGGTGTGTACACATAAACTGGATGCACAGGGCTCTTGTTTGTTTTTTGGTTGTATATACACTGTTGGGACTTCAGTGTGGAGTATCTGCAGCACAGGTCTAATTTTCTTTGTATAAACTTTAAATTTTGTAGGCATTTTTTGCCTCTACCTCACCCTATATATAAGGACTAAAACAGCTAATCCAATCTATACTATTATATTGTGAAAACTGTCAGTGTGTTTACATGGTTTAACCCCTATGCTGTCCCGCGTTAAATGGGCTTTAAAGCAAATTCGGCGGCACAGAATGCCGTAACGGCTTTTAGCCCCAGGAGCCACCAACTACTTACCTCTGCTGCAATCCTCTTCGGGAGGACTGCCTGACAGCCCAGGCAGCCCTCCCATAGCAAATGAGCCCCCCCGGGGCCATGTGATTGCTCTCAAAGAGCGATCACATGGCCCCCTATAGCTGGCCGTGGATCTTCCAGCAGGGGGACTGTCTGAAATGTCAGACAGTCCCCCTGCTGGTGGGAAGAGTAAGATAAAATCATTAGACATGTTTTAAAATAAATAAAATTTATTTTTATATATATATATAATAAATATAATATATATACATCTTATATATTTGGAATGTGATATGTAATGTATTTTAATATTAATATAAGTACATATATTAGTATTAAAATACACTTAGAGTGATGTTACATAGATAAGATATATATTATATATATATATATATATATATATAATAAATTTTTATATATTTTATACTTGTATATACGCGTTGTGGCAGGATGGCCAGGCTCTTCACAATAAAATTCAAATGCAACAGTCAGGATAAAATAGTACTGCAGTTTGTCACTTTCCACAATATATACAAGGTTGTGCTCTCCCACAAAATAAAACAAAAAGAAAATAAATCCTACTCCAACTTGGAGACTTACTAAACAACAGTATTACTAACTATCCAACTGGCCAGCTAATCTGGTTCCCAGTTTTAAACAAAATTAAATACAGCACTTTAAGCAGGTTTCACACAGTACTTTTGTCTCAGAGTCTCAGCCTTAACCCCTTAAGGACAGAGCTTCGGAAGCTTGTCTTTCACTTAATGACAACGGCATTTTTTGCGGTTTGCGTTCAACTGCAATTTGCATTTGACTAATTTATTGCACCGACACATATTATATACCGTTTTTTAAAGGACAGAAAGGGCTTTAATTTGATGTAACATTATATATATATATATATATATATATATATATATATATATATATATATATATATATATATATATATATATATATATACACACATGTTTATTTATTATAAAAAAATACAGAAACATGCAAACAAAAATGAAAATTTTTTTGTTTTCTTTTACAGTTTTTTGCAATAATAATGTGTGTACAATTAGTGCAGGTTAAGGAAAGTAATTAAAAATAAATTAATTTAGTTGTTCTGATTTACAGAATATATAATGTGTCTGGGATTTTCAGGGTTTTTTTTTTGGTAGTTACAGGTCACAAAGCACAAGGAGTAAAATAAACTTTTAATATGGAGCAATTTTAGAATTTGGTACGTTTGTCTTGTAAGCTTAATAGCCATAAAAGAAAACAAAATTGCCACACAAAAGTATATATTTATATAAAGTAAATACCACAGGAAATTTACCTAAGGTTGTTTTGACACTTTCTACGTAGCCATTTCATGACACCCCCATTGTATGTCTTTGGCACTATTTTGTAAGCTACAGTGCCATATAGGAGGAGACCTGTCCTTTTCAGTATTCACAGTCGAATTTTGAGAAACAGATTTAATGAGCCTATGCTTCCATTTGGGGTATTATAGTAGTTTGACTGTTCAAAAAAAAACCCACAAAGGCCTACCGTTTGTAAAAGTAGACACTCCAGGGTATCTCATAAGGTGCATATTGTGCCTTAGCATGCCCCCATTTTTTTACCAATATATGCCAAAGTATGTGGTAAAAAATAATTGTGTGCATTTTTTACATACGGATTGCATTTTTGCTGGGCATTTTGTATATTTCAAACCCCCCAAATTATGCTCAGCTAAGTCTTCTGAGTAAAAGGACACCCCCCATTGAATGTCTTTGGCACTATTTCGTGAAGCTACAGTGCAATACAGGAGACCTGTCATTTTCAGTATTCACAGTAGAATTTTGAGAGAGACTGATTTAATGAGCCTATGCTTCCATTTGGGGTATTATAACCAGGGCCGGACTGGCCCACCGGGATACCGGGAAATTTCCCGGTGGGCCGTCGGCACCTGGGGCCGGGGTGACCTGCGCCCGCAGGGAGAACTTGAAAGGCGGCCGCTGGGGAAGCTCTTCATGAGGCCGGGAGCAGGCTCTTCTGGGGGAGCAGGCTGTTCTGTCTCTGCTCCCCCTCCCTCGCATGCTAGAAAGAGACCGGGGCCGGAATATGAAGACATATTCCGGCTCCGATCTCATTAAGCTGCGCGCGAGGGAGGGGGAGCAGAGACAGAAGAGCCTGCTCCCGGCCTCATGAAGAGCTTCCCCTGCGGCCGCCTTTCAAGTTCTCCCTGCGGCCGCCAGCACAGCTACCAGTCTGCCCACCCACAGGTACTAAAAAATATGTATGTCAGTGGGAGTGTGTGTGTGTCATGCTGTGTGTGTGTGTGTGTGTTCCATGCTGTGTGTGTGTCTGTCTGTCATGGTGTGTGTGTGTGTCTGTATCATGCTGTGTGTGTCTGTCTGTCTGTCTGTGTCATGCTGTGTGTGTCTGCGTCATGCTGTGTGTGTGTGTGTGTGTCTGTCTGTGTCATGCTGTGTGTGTGTGTGTGTGTGTGTCTGTATCATGCTGTGTGTCTGTCTGTGTCATGCTGTGTCTGTATCCTGGTGTGTGTGTGTGTGTCTGTCATGGTTTGTGTCTGTGTCATGCGGTGTGTGTGTGTGTCTGTGTCATGCAGTGTGTGTGTGTGTCTGTGTCATGCAGTGTGTGTGTGTCTGTCTGTGTCATGCTGTGTGTCTGTCTGTGTCATGATGTGTGTGTCATGCTGTGTGTGTCTGTCTGTGTTATGCTGTGTGTGTGTCTGTCTGTGTTACGCTGTGTGTGTGTCTGTATGTGTCATGCTGTGTGTCTGTCTGTGTCGTCTGTGTCACGGTGTGTCTGTATCATGGTGTGTGTGTCTGTCATGGTATGTGTGTGTCTGTCATGGTGTGTGTGTGTGTGTCTTTGTCTGTCATGGTGTGTGTGTGTCTGTCATGGTGTGTGTGTGTGTGTCTTTGTCTGTCATGGTGTGTGTGTGTCAGTCGTGGTGTCTGTGTGTGTTTTTAAAGTGTTTTACTCACCTTTTTTTTTCCAACGTCGTGCTGGTCTCTGCCTCTATGACTGAGATCATCAAGCTTGATGATCTCAGCCAATCCGCACTGACACAGGAAGCGCCTCTAGTGACCGTCTGAGTGTCTGTCACTAGAGGTGTCACTAGGAAGCAATGTAAACACTGCCTTTTCTCTGCAAAGTCAGTGTTTACATTCAAAAGCCTGCAGGGACAGGCAATAGACACCAGAACCACTACATTAAGCTGTGTGTGTGTGTGTGCGCCTGCTAGTGAGCTTGCTTGCATGTGTATGTGTGCCTGCTAGTGAGTGAGCTTGTGTTTTTATGTCAATGAGCTTATGTATATTAGTGAAATTGTTTGTTTATGAGGCTGTGTATCAATGAGCTTGTGTGTGTCAGTGAGATTGTCTGTGTCTGCATGTGAGTATGCTTACTGTATAATTAAATGTTTTACTCTGAAAGGACCAATATATTATATTAGAGAAAGCTATATATATATATATATATATATATATATATATATATATATATATATATATATATATATATATGACTTATGGGGCTGGCATAGATTTTTTTTTTCAGGGCTGCTTTGTATCCCCAGTCCGGCCCTGATTATAACAGTTTGACAGTTCAGAAAACCCCCACAAAGGCCTACCATTTGTAAAAGTAGACACTCCAGGGAATATCATAAGGTGCATATTGTGCCTTAGCATGACCCCATTTTTTCACCAATATATGCCAAAGTATGTGGTAAAAAATAATTTTGGGCATTTTTTTTTTACATACAGATTGCATTTTTGCTGGGCATTTTGTATATTTCATATGTGCCACTAAGTTCAAAACCCCCAAATTATGCTCAGCTAAGTCTTCTGAGTAAAAAGACATCCCCAATGAATGTCTTTGGCACTATTTTGTGAAGCTACAGTGCCATATAGGAGACCAAGCCAGATCAGTTTTTACAGAACTTTGAATTTTGACGCTGGGCCTATGTGCAATTTCCAAGCATCTTCGCAGGCTTTAAATTCAAACTACCCCACAAAGGCCTACCATTTCTTAAAGTAGACACCCCAGGGTATTTCAAAAGGCATATTTTGAACCTTAGCGTGGGATCATTTTTCCGCTAGCTTATACCAAGTGTAGTGGTAATAAGCGTTTTTTTTCTGCCTTTTTGACACACAAAGTGAGTTTTCACAGTATATTTTGCAAACCTTATGTGTACTACCACTGTATAATACTTCATATGTTGCTCAGCTATGTCAGCTGAGTGCAAAAATACCCCCGTATGTACCTTTGCCAGGTATATGTGGACATCGGAGGGGCACATTTGGGACACAGACATTCCAGTTTTTTTCTAACTTTGAAGTTTTACGCTGTGTCCATGTTCCAATTTGGAGTAGTTTAGATGGTTGGTTATTGAAACTTCCCCACAAACACATACTATTTATTAAAGAATACACCCTGGGGTAATTCAAAAGGCATATTTAGCATGGGATCATTTTTTTCTCTAGCTTGGCTCCTTTGAGCTTCTTCCTGGTATTGCCTGACTATTGGAGAAATTTGTGTAATGCGCTCTTTGAGTTGATCTACATAGTGAATCACATTCTTTCCAGGTACTGTTTGTTCTTCCCATTCTTCCTTTGCTATATCTAATAGACCCCTTGGGTGTCTACCATAAAGGATCTCAAAAGGGGAAAACCCTACAGAAGATACGGGAACCTCCCGAATAGCAAACAGCAAGTATGGTAAGAGAGTGTCCCAATTTTTCCCATCTCGACCTACAACCTTGCGCAACGTGTGTTTTAGGGTTCTATTGAATCTTTCTACTAAGCCATCGGTTTGAGGATGGTACACAGATGTCCTCAAGGCTTTTATTTGCAATAATTGACAAAGCTCTTTCATTAGTCGGGACATAAAAGGGGAACCTTGGTCAGTTAAAATCTCTTTTGGTAACCCTACCCGAGAAAATACCTGGAGCAATTCCTTTGCTATGGTTTTGGAAGCAATATTGCGAAGCGGAATAGCTTCTGGATAGCGTGTGGCATAATCCAATACAACCAGAATGTACTGATTACCCTTAGCTGACTTTTCCAATGGTCCCACCAAATCCATAGCAATTCGCTCAAAAGGGGTTTCAATTCTAGGCAATGGGATTAGGGGTGCTCTTAAGTGAGGTTTTGGGGCTGCTAGTTGGCAGTCTGAGCATGAGGCATAGTACCTCTTGACCTCTTCATATACCCCAGGCCAGAAAAATCTCCTTAGAATCCTTTCCTGAGTTTTTTCAACCCCCAGGTGCCCCCCAAATAAGTGAGAATGAGCCAGATCTAACACCTTCCTTCTGAAAGATCTGGGTACCAAAAGCTGTTCAATCTCTAGCCCCTCATCTTTGATCACTCTGTAAAGCAAGTCATGTCTAAGAATGAAATGGGGATACATCTCTCTGGATTTCCCATCAACCATAGTACCATTAATTTCTATAACTTGGTTACGGGCATTTTGCAATGTTAAGTCATTAACTTGTTCCCTTCCAAATTGACTTGAACCAATGCCCAAGTCTTCCATATTAACCTGTTGTAGGGTTTGGACATGTGGTTCAATCAATATTTCAGTTGAAGGTGTGGAATTAGTACTTGGGCTAGGTAAGACCACACCTTCATTAATCAAAGCCATTTGTAAATTCATAGTTCCCCTATGCTTATCTTCCCTTCGTTCACGCCTTGACTTGCGCCTTTTACATTGATCATAAAACAAGTCAGGGTGTGTAAATGGAAAAATACATAAAGGGCTCTCACATATGGATTCACACTGGGTCTGAATAAGGCTTTCAAAGCCTGGGAAATTGCGCCCGAGAATAAGAGCATGTGGCAATTTAGGCACAATTGCTGCCAATACTGGATATGTTTGGCCAAGTTAGCCTATTTTTATAGAGGTAGTAGGGTATGATACAGTACAGCCATGCACACAAAGTACCTTAACCTTCTTTTCTGGGATCAATTGAGAAGGCTGAATCAAACGGCTTGTCACTAGGGTAATGTCACTACCTGAATCCACAAGAGCCATGGTTGCCTTCCCATTTAACAAAACAGTTTTATCATATATGCATGTTTCCCCACCAAACTGATCAGTCCACAAAAGTCCTTATTTACAGAATTATACCCACATTCCATAGGTTCTTGCAAATGTGGACACACAGCCTTTATGTGTCCTAGCTCCCCACACTCAAAGCAGGTAACTGGGGTTCTCCTGGTCTGTATCAAAGGCTTTTGAATTGTGCCATAGTTCAAGGTCTTTGAGCCTGGAATCAGTCCTTGGTTCTGTTGTACTGTATGTGGTGCTGTAGATTTTAACTCTCTCACTGCTGTATATCTTTCAACCAGCGCACCATTGAATCATAAATGGTAGGGCTACCCTGTCCTGCCCACTGCCGCAGACCTTGGGGTAATCCTCGCAAGAACCGATCCAAAACACTAATGTCTCAATTATTTGTGCAGGTGTGGAACTCTCTGGTTTTAACCATCTCCTTGCCAGATGAATCAAGTCAAACATTTATGACCAGGGTGCCTTCTGTTCCTGGAATTTCCAATTGTAGAACCTTTGGGCCCGGATCACTGGAGTCACGCCAGTCCTTGCAAGAATCTCTGCTTTAAGAACCTCATAGCTTGCAGCCGCCTCTTCCTCTAGGTCAAAGTAAGCTTTTTGAGCATCACCAAGCAGAAAAGGTGCAACTATGCCAGCCCATTGATCATGAGGCCATTGCTCTCTGATAGCAGTTCGCTCAAAAGCAATGAGATATGCTTCCACATCATCTTGTGGCATCATCTTTTGCAGATATTGATTTGCACATATTGGCTTTGAACAGCTGCTTTGCAGAGTTTTTGAGAGTTGCTGCACAATCTCCTTCAGGACCGTCCTGTCCTCTTACTGTGCCTGCAACACAGCCCCCATTTGAGCAGTTATCAGCCGGTTAGCTTCCTGTTGCACTGTGGTAGCGTGCAGCAAGGCCTTTAACACATCCACCATGTTAATACAGGGTTCAAACAGCTAACCCCACTTCTGTCACCACTTGTGGCAGGATGGCCAGGCTCTTCACAATAAACTTCAAATGCAACAGTCTGGATAAAATAGTACTGCAGTTTATTGTCACTTTCCACAATATATACAAGGTTGTGCTCTCCCACAAAATAAAACAAAAAGAAAATAAATCCTACTCCAACTTGGAGACTTACTAAACAACAGTATTACTAACTATCCAACTGGCCAGCTAATCTGGTTCCCAGTTTTAAACAAAATTAAATACAGCACTTTAAGCGGGGTTCACACAGTACCTTTGTCTCAGTGTCTCAGAGTCTTAGCCTTAACTGCCTCCTCTCTCCCAGCTGTTAGACTCTCTGATGTCTTCAGATGCTAACCTTTTAAAACCCTAGTGCTGGTTAATTACATTCACCTGGTTGATAACATTCAAGGGGTGACTCCCACCAATTAACCCTATCATGCTGGGAATAGAGAGCGCTCCAATCTATTACTAACATAGAAAGCCTCTCTGACCTTGCCACAGCGTAAAATTACAATAATAAATAAATGAAATAATAAAATAAATAAACAAAATATAAAAAAAAAAAAATTAAATTATATATACATATGTAATTTCATTCTAACTTTATTTTGTTATTAATATATATATATATATTGGTAACAAAATACACTTAGAATGACATTCTATATATAACCTATCTATATATAAAATACAAATAACCGCAAATATAATATATATATATATATATATATATATATATATATATATATATATATACACACACACATAAATATATATATAATTACATAAATAACTACATAAGTGTACACGTAGACTTTAAATATATATATATATATATATATATATATATATATATATATATATATTTAAGTAATATTTTAACATAATTATGTGATTTAATTAGTTAAAATGTGATTGACATGCCTGACAACCCAGGCAAAAAGTGCAGAGAATATGAATTGCAAGCACTATATTTAACCCTGCAACTTTCCAAGACACCATGAAACCTATACATGGGGGGTACTGTTTTACTCTGGAGACTTCGCTGAACACAAATATTAGTGTTTCAAAATGGTAACTTGTATTACAAGAAGTCTGTCTATCTGGGTGATCTATCCAAAGAATGCATATGATGGATCCCTGATCTATTGGGTCTCTTCCAGTTTAATTAATATTATATGGAACACATAGATACTCTCGGCCATACCATAATGTAACTCCATGATAGAATTAGTGAACATTTGCCCAAATGGGGACTAACTGACACTAATGAGAGAGGTTCTAGTGGAGTGGCCTGGCTCTGTATAAAACTATATGTCCGTTCCACAAACTTACCTGCCCCTTTAATTAGACGGATCCCTTGCATTAGAAAACTAACAATGACTACCCATGATGTGTGCATATTATGTTTATATCTATGCCTTTTCATATGTAGCCAGCGCAGGGAACGGATCCCTAAACTAAAGCATCTGCGCAGACGCGTGATCTTTACTGCGCGCGCATATAATGCGGCTGGCTACATTACCATGGTGATAGCCAAACACACAGGAGATATGTGACATCCGGATAAAATACTTTGAATAGACCCGATCGTGTTGTAGCCCCGCCCCTAGTCACTCCTCAGCTAATGCTGATTGGAGCACACCAATGTTGGGCGGGTCCTCACCCGGTATATACTTACCTCCCTACAGCTGTACCAGGAGCTCTTGATAAAGGCGTGTGACCGCGCCGAAACGCGCGTCGAGCGTTTGACGTTTTTTTTATTTTAGCACTGAGTGATGCAGACGGCTATCTTAGATTGGGGGACTTAATTACATAGGAGCTTATTTAATGGAACGTTCAGGCATGTGAAACACCATGTGGCGAAACCGACCTCACCACGTGTCCTTGGAGGGGGCTGATTGCCCGCCTCTTGCCTTTGGACTATGGACCAGACTTTATGGGAATGTGATACCCCAGATAGCCATACCATGGAGCCTATTCATATAATGAAAGACTATGGGAAAGACTTTAGCTCCATGGCAATTGTACTGTGTGAGTAGGATCTGCAAGCTATTCGGTAGTTTTGTGCGCGCAGATCCCAGCTATCTGGGGATAGGTGAAATATCTGTGTGTTATGTGTAAATGTGACTTTATGTATTTTAAAGTGTTTTATGTCGTTTTGCAACCATGTGGTTAATGGAGTCTGCCTCTAGTCCTGGATAATTGGATTACTTCTCCAATTAACTCCAGGGCAGAAGGGAGGAAACCAGGGTGCATTGTGGGGATGTTTTTCTGCCAGCCAGGAGGGACAAAAGATACTTACGGATTCATGCCATTTTTTAATATGTTGTTCCCCTGAATGGATTGCTTGTGGATATGTATTTTTATGTGAATGTGATGTATGGTTTTAAAGTTAGGAAAGTTGTGTAAAAGTATATTTTACACTGTATGCATAATGGGATTATGTGTCACACTAAGGGGAGGGGATGTGTGGGAGGTAACATCTATGTCATTGGTTATTTTATGCCTCCCCCTGGGTGTGGCCTGTATGTGTGAGATGGAAATAAAAGCCGGGCTGGATGAGCCAGTCCAGAGTTCCTGTTTAACCCTCAAAATGAAGTGTCGTCTCGTTCTTGGGGGGAATTGGATTGTAAGCTGACTGCCAGGAGTGTAAGCTGTTCGTATTGCTTTTCCTGTTCGGCTGCTTCCAGGGTTCGTGTGTCTGCTGTTCGAGACTTGGTGAATCCGTGCAGTTTGGGAGTTCGGGAACTTGGTGCTTATAGTAGCTGCTGGTCTATCTAAAGGGGATTATCGCCTAAACTGGGTTTTATCCTCTTGTAAGTGAAACGGTCCGTTACACACCAGACTGCCTGCATGTTAGTGTTCGTAGCAGTAGCACTTAAGGATAATAGGAGACAGATCGAGATACTCCTCTTAGCCAGTTTGACACCAAGTCTATACCCTTTCAGTGCTGGATGTAGCAGCAGCACTAAAGGCTAATAGGAGACAGATTGAGATACTCCTCTTAGCCAGTTTGATAACAGGTGTTTACCCTTTCAGTGCTAGACGTAGCAGCAGCACTGGTGTATACCCTTTCAGTGCTGGACGTTTCTGAAGCAGCTACCCTCCTTAGTCAGTCAGATAGTTACTCCTATCAGCGTTAGGCTGCCTTGAAGCAGCAGTGTGTAAGGAATTTACCTTTGAGCTAGACTCTAATATCAACCTATATTGGTGGTATATATATTTAAGCGGTCTTTGTATCTGGGAAAGATTGGGGTGGTTGGCAACTACCAGTTTGTGTATGGGACCTATATTTTTAACCATTTTCTGTAACTTACTCTTAGGTACATTTTGCTATACCAATTCCTTCATCCTCAATCTATACCTATGTATTGCATACTTCTATTGATATACTGAGATATTTCCCTCCACTGCTTTTTCGATCTAGTGAATTACTATCTATCCACTATCAAATGCATCTCCAGGCTATTGTATACGATTACAAGGAGACTTTTGGATATTAGATAGTATTCACTAGCTAACACTGTGTATATGTATATACACATAGGTGCTGTTATCACGGTCTTCATTGAGTAAACAGTTCCCTATGCACTACTACTGAATTTAACATATAGAATGATAGTATTGATATACACTTTTCTTCAGCCTGACGGTGCAGTCCCACCTCTATAGCCAAGCTACCTATAAAGTCTTACAGACTGTGGATATTTAGTTCTAGAGGAATGTGGTGTATGTGATATCTGATTTAGTTTATACCGTACTATATATTGTACTTTGTACCCTAACTATATTTCAGATATCACTGCCATTTCCATTACCTGTGGACAATATCCATACTGCATCCACTCAGTTTTTAATTCACTTGTATTTTTCACGAGTGTGTCACTCTTACTTCACTTGTTTTTTGTTGTGTCCGTAAGCGGCTTAATAATGTGGTGGAATCTCGGTAAAAATAAATTTAGTAGGCCGAGATTACCACGTGGCATGTGTACGTGCATATGCTGACGTATCGATCAGTTGGTTGCACGAGGCAAGATACGATCAGTAGTGTACGGAGCATGTGCAAGAATACAGGATGTAGTATTCCCCTCCTCCATTGTGCTGGACAGGCCATGCGGTCAAGCAGGAAGTTAATTCTTATTTGTATTGATTGGTCAAGAGAATGTGCGGGTGGAGCTTAATATGGGAGGAGTTATGTGCCTATATAAGGAGCCTGCACTATTGTCCGGGGCTCAGAACTTGCTGTATTTTGGTGACATTAGTCCCTCTGAGTCCCGATCGGTGATCCAATAAAGAATCTCTTCCTTCCTGAAGAAACCTGTGTCCATCTCTCTGTGCTTGGCTTCCGTCAGTTTCTCCGGTATCAATAAAGGTTATACCGTATATTTATTCTAATTTTTTAGAGATATCTTTTGGTGAAATGGGGGTCCATTTTCTTCCAGCTCTAATGGAATAACCAATTTCACTTTAGTCTTTTTCTCTTAATGCATATGGGGTTCATGCCCTTCTGATATCTCTGTAACCCATTAGGAATTTTGAGGTAGACTTGGTCCATCTCTAATATTTCCTTTCTTGTTTTTGTATTACAACAATTATATTTATAGTAAAAGTTACTTTTTTTGCATTTTTCACACATGAACGGCACTTTTACTGACGATATTATTGTTGTAATACAAGTTACAATTTTGACACACTAATATTTGTGTTCAGCAAAGTCTCCTGAGTAAAACAGTACCAGTTTTATGGTGTTTTGGAAAGTTAGACAGTCAAATATAAGGCTTGCATTTCATTTTTTTCACATTAAAATTTGCCAGATTGGTTATGTTGCCTTTTGAGACCGTATGGTAGCCCAGGAATAAGAATTACCCCCATGATGACATACCATTTGCAAAACTAGACAACCCAAGGTATTGCAAACGGGGTATGTCCAGTTACTTTTAGTAGTTACTTAGTTACAAACACTGGCCAAATATTTTTTTTTGTTTTTTTCACACAAAAACAAATATGAACGCTAACTTTGGCCAGTGTTTGTGACTAAGTGGCTACTACAAAAGACTGGACATACCCCACTTGCAATACCTTGGTTAGTCTACTTTTGCAAATGGTATGCCACCATGGGGGTTAATCTCATTCCTGGGCTACCACAGGATCTCAAAGGTAACATTACTAATCTGACAAATTTCAATATGAAAAAACTGAAAAATGGAATGTGCTATATTTGACACTTTAACTTTCCAAAACACCGTAAAAACTGTTAATGGGGGCTACTGTTGTACTCGTGAGACTTTTCTGAATCCAAATATGTACTTTTTTTGCAGTAAAAGCTAACAGTATTATGACATTTACAGCTAAAATGTGAGGGGGAACTACAAATGTTTTAAAAAAAAATAAATTTCTCACAGTTCTTTTTTATTTCATCCATAATAAATTATGTTTCATATATAAATATTTGATATGAAATTAAAGCCCTGTTTCTCCTGAACAAAATTATATATAATACGTGTGGGTGCATATAATATGAAAGAGGTGAATTACGGTTGAACAGGTTGAATACTACGCAAATTCCAGTTTTTGTTTACATTTTGTTTTGATCAGAACGTGTACTATTGACTCCGTCCTGAAGGGGTTAAAAGAGTGCCTGTCTCTTTGTATGTATGTGTCTTGTGTGTGTGTGTCTGTATGTGTGTGTGCCTGTCTGTTTGTATGTATGTTGACAGGTAGGTGGTGGAACTGCACTCATCCCTTCGCTACAGAATCTCAGGGTGCTGCTGGATCAGTCCCAGTACCAAAAAGACCATGTATAAAGTATAATTGTAGAAAGTAGAAATCCAGGCACTCCAAATTGTTCCAATCAATAGGCAATTTTTATTGGACCCAAGAACCACACAACGTTTCGACCCCTTGACAAAGGCCCTAAGGGGTCGAAATGTTGTGTGGTCATTTGGTCCAATAAAAATTGGCTATTGGTTGGAACAATTTGGAGTGCCTGGATTTCTACTTTCTACAGTTATGTTTGTTGTATGTGTCTTGTGTATGTCTGTATGTGTTCCTGTCTGTGTGTGTGCCTGTCTGTATGTCTTGTGTGTGTGTGTGTGTGTGTGTGTCTTGTGTGTCTTGTGTGTGTGTGTGTGCCTGTCTGTTATAGTGGGCTATAGTAAGTGGGCTACCTAGCTCAGCCTTCCTACCGGGAATTGCTATAAGGAGATAATCGAGGAGATAATCGAGTTACTACACTATCTACCTTTATTTTCTCCCAAGCAGAGGGGAGGGATTGTGCATACTGTATGGGAGTGTCTCAATGCACAACGCTGTTTCATTGGCTTGTTAACTTTGTGTCCCTGTGCCAAACCAGGTCCACCTGGGTGTCAACCTTCTTGGGAAACTTGCCTCCAGTAAAATGAGTTACTCCCCCAGTGGGGGAGGTGTTGGGAAATCTTGACTTATTTTGCTGTGTTTTGGCTGTCCCCTGGAAGTATTTACTTGTTCCTGAGTACATCTTGGAGTAACCAGCGGAGGAGAGTCCCTGCTAGGACTAGGGCTCCGCTACACCAAGTGTGAAAGAAATTGTATGTGATGATGCAAGTGAGAACATGGAAACAGGGGATTTCCATTACTATTAGGAGGATGTTACAAGCCCCCAAAACATTAAAAGGACACTATAGGTATCAAAACTACTTTAGCTTAATGAAGCAGTTTTAGTGCAGGGGTAGGCAACCTACGGCACTAGTGCCATGCACGGCACTCAAGGTGTCTTTACACGGCACTCAAGGCTGCTACAGCCAAACAGGCTCTGGCCTATCAGGAGTCCCAGTGAAACTTCAGATATCTGCTAATATGAAAAGGTGGTGAAGGTCAATCCTCAATTTATGCATTGCAGCACAAAGAGTAAGTGATCTCAGATCCCTTCCTCCCAGCACTTGTGAATGGGAATCCACACTGTGGTAGAGCAGCCCACAGCGGATATTGCAGCTCCTGCCCTTCACCTGTACCTGGCCAGCCTGGTCCCCACTGGAACCCATGGAAGCCACCCACACTGCTAGATTTACACAGAAATGCACAATAACCCTCCCCTCATACAAATAATACGAACAGCCTACAAACAAACATACATACAATCTGCACTAACGTTACCCGCTAACAATCCACATACA
Source organism: Pelobates fuscus (assembly GCF_036172605.1). Lineage (NCBI taxonomy): Eukaryota > Metazoa > Chordata > Amphibia > Anura > Pelobatidae > Pelobates > Pelobates fuscus. Next base: position 140,057,961 of record NC_086319.1, read on the forward strand.
TGCACACAACCCCACATGCAGCCTCTCACATGCAATACCCCATAGAGCCCCCACACATACACACACTACCAAACACACAACGTGGCATATCCATCCACACACACAATTCCACAAGCAGCCCACATACACCGCCCACATTCATATGTATCATACACAATACCACAAACTACTCCTGAACATGTACAATATAATAGCTCATATACGCATAAATACAACGATACAAAGCAATTACAGTATAAATAACACAAGCAGAATACGGCAGCATACACACCTCAATTTAAAACAATAGGACTGGCACGCTACGGTACATCACAATCCTATATCGGCACAGTGCTGCTAAAAGGTTGCCTACCCCTGTTTTAGTGTGTAGCTCATGTTCTGCAGTCTCACTGTTCAATTATCTGCCATTGTTTTTGTTTATGCAGCCCTCCCCTGACTGTGACTGACATAGCCTGCATTAAAACAAACTAGTTTAATTTTTAATGAGATGTAACATACTTAAAAAGTATTTATCTCCTGCACTGTAAATTGAACTTTACATTTAGGTCTAGAAGGCTATTAACAGAGCAGGATATAAACAGGAGATGAGAAATTATAATTTAAACAGAATTTGCAATAAAGGAAGTATGAACATTAGATGTCTCTTTCCAGGAAGTGCTTAGAAACTCTATGCAAGTCATGTGAGGTGTGACCAGGGTTGCATAAACAAAGTGATGTAAAAGATCCTCCTAAATGGCAGAGAATTGAGCAGTGCAACTGCCAGGGTATGCACTATACACAAAAACTGCTTCATTAAGTTCAAACTATCTTGGTGCCTTTAGTGTCCCTTTTAATATTGATATGGAAGAGCCACTACTATCTCAAATTAACAAGGCTGCACAACTGGGTAATTTGTTATTCATGGTATATTGTAATTATCCATTGATTGGGTGAGAAGGACTAGTAGTGCAGTATAAGGAAACAGGGTTTTGAAACTGATAAACCATAATGTAAGTTTAACAAAAAAAATAAAATCAAATGTATATGTTCTGTATAAAAATGCTTCATTTTAAGAGAGGCTAAATTCAATAGGGACTGTCAGGAATTGTTCATTGGCAAAAGCTAAGAGTAAATGGAAGGTATTTAAACAAATTAGACAAAAGTACATTTTACTATACATACCATTATAAAATAAATATACAAGAATCAAATAAAAATCAATGTGGCTTAGTAAAAGGGTCAGTCAAAGGGTAAAAGATAAGAAAAAAGTACTCAAAACATTTAAATTAGAAGGGTCAATTGCATCAAATAATTATAAGCTGGCCAATAGGACTTGCAAAAGGGTGATTAGATGTACTAAACTTCAAAATGAAAAGCTCATAGCCAAAGAGGGCACGACGAACCCCAAAAAAGTGTTTTTTTTTATGTACGTATAACATAACATTAACCGAAATGGTTAAGAGTAGTGATGTCCCGAACGGTTCGCTGGTGAATAGTTCCCGGCGAACATCGCGTGTTTGCGTTCGCCATGGACGGCGAACATATGTGATGTTCGGTCCGCCCCCTATTACTATAAAAAAAAGGGTACCCCCTCCCTGAGCGGGTGGGGGCCCTAAAGTAAAAAAAGTGGGGAGTACCTATTGTCCTCCCCCTGGCCCCCACCCCTGAGCGGTGGGTGGGGGCCCTAAACACAAATTGGGGGGGCATAATGTCCTCCCCCCTGGCCCCCACCCCTGAGCAGTGGGTGGGGGCCCTAAATACAAATTGGGGGGAACCTATTGTCCTCACCCCGGCCCCCACCAAGGAGCAGCGGGTGGGGGCCCTAAATACCAATGGGGGGACCTATTGTCCTCCCCCCTGGCCCCCACCCCTGAGCAGCGGGTGGGGGCCCTAAATACCAATAGGGGGGACCTATTGTCCTCCCCCCAGCCCCCACCCCTGAGCGGCGGGTGGGGGCCCTAAATACCAATAGGGGGGGACCTATTGTCCTCCCCCCGGCCCCCACCCCTGAGCGGCGGGTGGGGGCCCTAAATACCAATAGGTATTAGAAGGGTCAATTGCATCAAATAATAAATATAAGCAGGCCAATAGGACTTGCAAAAGGGTGATTAGATGGACTAAACTTGAAAATGAAAAGCTTGTATCCAAAGAGGGCATGACGAACCCAAAAACCCCTAGTCACCCCCTCCCCCCCACACAAAAAAATGATCCCCCTACCTACCCCCCTCACCCTAAAAATAATGAGGGGGGGGACATTTAACTAAGAACCTGTAAAAAAGAAATATAACTTGCCATTCGATGTTTTCTTTCTTCTAAAACTTCTTTTTTTCAGCCCCAAAAAAGGCCAAATAAATATCCATAATAACCGACGCAAAAAAAAAAAAAACGATCGCAAAAAATAATAATCCATCTTCACCCGGCGAGGGCTCTGCGCAGACTGAGCTCTGCAGGGCGGGGGAAGGCTTATAAAGCCTTCCCCCGCCCTGCAATTAAGCTCAGAGCACTCTGATTGGTGGGTTTAAGCCATCCAATCAGAATGCTCTGACAGGTAAGTCTCTTACATGCAGGTTCTCCACCTTTGAGCAGAGCCAGTGATGTGATTTTATCACTGGCACTTCCCTTTACCTCCCTCCCACCAGGGTCCCATTTCTTGGAACACTTGTATTGGAGAGTAAAATATTTTTGCACAGGAGTACAGCATGTTCTAATCACAACATTATTAAAAAAGCTAAACTTATTTTACTGTGTGTCATACATCATTATGCTTACGTGGAGTAGGTGAGACTTGTTCAAAGCACTGATTGGCGCTGCTGTACTCTGCCATAGGCAGCGAGGACTCAGACGACGGTTCATAACAGAAGATGTAACTTGGATGCAGCTATCTCATGGAGAGAGAGTCAGAATGAATATCCACAGTACGGAGCAAAGTAAACATTGACAGGCAGGCTAGAGAGGTTTTAGGATATAGAAGGACCACATGGCAATAAAAAAACAAAAAACAGGACGACGCCTGTGATGGACCGCCGTCACCAAGTACCATGTCCATTGCTTATTTGTGTGTTTTTTCCCCTTGTAATATGTGTCCCCACTTGTATTTTGTGTATTGTGCCTGTTTCCCCATTCGGGAGTGCTCATACGAACGGAACCTGTTCGTCTCTGAACGAGGGCCACCCCAGTACCCCATTAGAATGTTCACACAGATCAATCAGAACGTTTGCTCCTGCAATGTAAGTGTGAAACCACAAGGTAAGTAATTAATAAGTGCTCCCTTGGGTGGCTGCTATTTCGTATCCCGAAAGGAGATGCTTCCCTTGCGGGGTCTTCGCACCAGGATTCCATGGACGGATCCCTGAGGCTGGTGGGAACACTTTTGGGGTACTGGCAGTTCAGATTGCCCTAACTTGTCCTAAAAGAGCTGAATCACTGTCTGGGCTAGGGGCTGCCCAAAGAGCGATCTCACCGGTGCTACCTGCGTGGAGATATCCACCGGAGAGAGAGCCCAGCAGAGAATCCCTGGAATTGGCGTGATTTGGTTTTGCGCCCTTTCTCTGGACTAAACCAAGCAATGCTGTGGAACTAATTTCAGGGTTGTACATAGCCTTGAGCCCAGACTTTGGACGATGATTTCTCAGGTTCTGTACATTCGATAGTCCCACTATTTGTAGCTGGGACCCAGGGTTATCCAGGGATATTTGTTTTGTGTGTGTACCCCATTCCCTTCTTGGGGCGCGGGGACCCCAAGTGTTCCCCATATATGTAATGTGTTTTACTGTTTGTAATGGTTGTGCAGTTGGAATCTCCCAGAGCGGGAGATGGCTATCTGTAGACCATCCCTCTCCAGGCTGGGATTGTTTTGAACAGGATGGAGACCCCGTGCGTGGGTCTTTGCTTAAAATCTGTGTATACCAATAAAGGATTGTCAGTGTTGTACCTCCAGAGCTGTGTGTAATCCAGTTACTGGGGTAGGTGGAAGAAAGGGTTAATCACTGTGTTAGCTGTCCCAGCATGTGGAGGATGCAGCGGGGAATGTCCTTGTAAGGACTGAGTAGCTCCCAGGACTGTGTGCCATCCAGCCCCTGGAAGAGAAGAGAGCTAGTCCACTACCCAGTTCCAGCTAGGAAGCGGACCCTTGGTTGAGGTACCCAGCCGGAGTATGTGGAGTTCCGCTACAACGCCCATCTTGGAAATCCTACTAAAGTCAGAATTAAGAAATACAACTTTAAAGATATGTCTGCAAATTAATTTATCTATATTGTTCTTTGCTGGTATTTTACCTTGATTTCAATGAAAGGCTATAAAAAGGAGAGAATATGAATTGAAGGAGTTAGAGGAGAAGAAAAAGAAGGAAAAATGTAAAGGGGTTAATTGACTAAACCCTTAATTTAAATCTTCTAATTGATAGGTTTTTATTAAAAAAACAAATTCAAGCAACACTTCATATAACACTTCATATAATATTACTGTTGGTATACTGAATTTCTTTAACTCATAATAAATCAACACACTAAATTTTTCTTCACTTCACTGATCCTTTGATCATTTTCTGATCCGGTGTATATACCTTTTTAAATACAGAATTAAGTGCAAAACTTTTAAACATATTATTAACATATTATAGTATATTTAGGTGCTAATGGAACCCTCACATATTCCAGAGCTTTATGACCTAGCTCTGGTGTGTAAAACTGTATGCAGTTGCTGGTGATTTATAGAAAAAGAGAATATATGCAATGATAGTGAATTTCCACTTTAAAAGGTGTATCACTGGTAGATGGTAATTATCATAGTCACAAATATAGAGCCTCAGTATGGCTTAGTAAAAAAAGCTTATGTGGTTGAGGAAAACACCCTCTTTTTCAGTGGCAGATTTTCCCAAATACTTTATTTACTATTAAACATCAATCTCGTAAAAAAATTTACAAGAAATAAAAAGAGTAGCAAGTTAAAAAAAACATAATGGGAATCAACACAGTAAAGGAGGAGACTATACTTAACCCCTTAAGGACACAGCTTCAGAAGCTTGTCTTACGCTTAATGACACAAGCAATTTTTGCATTTTCTTGCTGTATGCGTTCAACTTCAATTTGCATCTCTCTCGTTTATTGCACCGACGCATATTATATACTGTTTTTTAGGGGACAGAAAGGGCTTTAATTTGTTGTAACATATATATATAAATGCTTATTTCTTATTAACAAAATACAGAAAAATGCAAAACAAAAAGAGAAAATTTTTTGTACAGTTTTTGCAATAATAATGTGTGCCTAATTAGTGCAGGTTAAAGAAAGTAATTAAAAATAAATTCATTTAGTTGTTCTGATTTACAGAATATATAATGTGTCTGGTATTTTCAGTTTTTTTTTGGTAGTTACAGGTCACAAAGCACAAGGAGTAAAATAAACTTTTAATATGGAGCGATTTTAGAATTTGGTATGTTTGTCTTGTAAGCTTAATAGCCATAAAAGAAAACAAAATTGACACACAAAAGTATATATTTATATAAAGTAGACATCACAGGCTATTGTCCTAAGGTTGTTTTGACACTTTCTAAGTAGCCATTTCACCTCCAATCTCTGCTAAATATTGGAGTAAAATTTAGTATTTAGGGGTTTTTGGCACACAAACTTATAACAAAGAACTTCTCATGTGTATTTTGTAAAATTGGTGTGTGCTATTCCTGTACAAGGTTTTATTATGTGTTCAGTTACTTCTGCTGAGTACAACGGTACCCCCATTGTATGTCTTTGGCACTATTTCGTGAAGCTACAGTGCCATATATATATACAGTGTCCGTTTCAACATTTACAGTAGGATTTTAAGAGGCGGATTTAATGGGCCTATGCTTCAATTTGGGGTATTATAGCAGTTTGACTGTTCAGAAAAACCTCACAAAGGCCTACCATTTGTAAAAGTAGACACCTCAGGGTATCTCATATGGTGCATATTGTGCTTTAACATGCCCCCATTTTTTCACCAATATATGCCAAAGTATGTGGTAAAATATAATTTTGGTCATTTTTTACATATGGATTACATTTTTGCTGGGCATTTTGTACATTTCATATGTGCCAAGTTCAAACCCCCCAAATTATGCTCAGCTAAGCCTTCTGAGTAAAACAATATGCCCAATGTATGACCTAGACACTATTTTGTGAAGTTACACTGCTGTAAAAGAGACATAACAAGTTAAGTTTTTTAAGTGTGAATTTTCATGGAGGGTTTTGATGCGTCCGTGTCCCACTTTGGAGCACTTGAGCAGGCTACATATTACAACTACACTATAAAGGCATACCATTTCTTAAAGAATACATCCCAGGGTAATTCAAAAGGCATTTTTAGTGTGGGATAATTTGTCCGCTAGCTTGTACCAAGTGTAGTGGCAATACGCATTTTTTCTGCCTTTGTGACACACAAAGTGAGTTTGCGCAGTATATTTTTCAAACCTTATGTGTACTACGACTGTATAATACTTCATATGTTGCTCAACTATGTCGGCTGAGTACAGCAATACCCCCGTATGTACCTTTGCCAGGTATATGTGGACATTGAAGGGGCACATTTGAGACACAGCCATTCCAGTTTTTTTTCAAACTTTTAATTTTTACGCTGTGTCCATGTCCCATTTTAGAGTATTTTACAAGGCTATATAATCCAATTACTCCATAAAGGCATACCATTTCTTAAAGAAGACATCCCAGGGTAATTCAAAAGGCATATTTTGAACCTTAGCGTGGGATCATTTTTCCGCTAGCTTGTACCAAGTGTAGTGGTAATGAGCATTTTTTTTTTTTTTTTAATTCTTTATTTTGTTTGTGCATATGATTAACAAGCATGTTTGCCGTGCCACAATAGCTGGAGCAAACTGGACTGTATACATAAGAAAACATCATTATGGCATTTAAAACATTGCACATTTTTAAGTAAGTAATCAGGATGAACAAATATAGCATGTCACTGTGGAGTATGTGGTTATAATAGATTAATTAGTGGGTAAACTTGCAAGGCAGATTGCGCTTAGTGGTATATGCTAGCTATCATCCTTGCTATTTGTTCTACTTCTTGTTGATGGTAGAAATGTATAGCACAATGTGTGATGAGAGACAGAGAATGAAATATTGCAATACTAATAAGATATCAACATTGTGAAGGTTACCAATTCGCTTGCGTGATGTGTGTAGCAGTAGCTGCTAGCAGTTGTTACTCTCGTGAACTATGTTCGCTGGGTGTGTGAGATGCGTGTAGAGAGTGTGTTTTCTGAACGCTAGTGTGCTAGTCTGCAAAATGTGAGTTAAGAGGTACATGGTCACATGTTTAGTGTTTGCTAGTCAAACGGGTAACCGCCTGGATACACTATGGAGGCATATACATAGCAAGTACATTTTGTTTAGTCACTTCAGCTTAGTCAGTGAGCTCGATAGGAAACAAAACACAAAAAGAAAAAGCAGTGAATATCTAAAAGGAAATCATAGTAGGTTATCCAAAGCAAGTGTAGTCGCCCTGGGGCTTGTTGTTAAAGCATAGTACATGTCAAACATGCACTTCACCATCCGCTCCTTCCCCTCATTGACACCTCTCCCAGACCGCGCCGGGCGGGCCTGAGTCAAGCAGTCACTTTTTCCAAGCCTGTTGCTGCAGTCGCTGAAAGCCGTCTTGATGTCTGGAATCGATAGGTAGCCCAAATCCCTGGTGCACGTGAGTGTCGCTGGTGAGGGAGAGCCGGCTTAAGGACTGTGCCATCAAGGTTGTTGCTCGGGTTGCGCCGTCCGTCCGTGTCTACACCTCGGCGGTATCGCCCGAGGGACACACATCCGGGGTTGCTCCCTGCCTCGTTCTCTAGTAAGTCGGCATTATTGTTTTAAAAAGTGTCCGCACGTTATTGACAGGCGGTAATGCTCCTGGGCAGGTTGTCATGATGGTCGGTCAAAGTTAGGTAATCTCTCCTGTGTACCGCTTGTTCGCGCTCGCTGGTCGCGCACATGGTTAACGTGCGGCGGCCATCTTGAGGACCCCTGCTCTCTTCGATGGGGTGGTTGTTTAGGCCCTATTGGTATATCCGTAGCGGCCCACGGGGACCGGGATAACCCCCCCGGTCCAGAGGGGGGGGGGGAAGGCAAGACGCCGGCCGGAGACCTGGGAGAGCGGCCGTCTCTGCCCGGCTCAAGCTCCAGCGAGCTTCGGGCCTCGTCGGGTTACTTTGGGCGCCAGTTAGGGTCATGAGAGGTATCCCCGTGTGCCCCATCAGTTGGGGGTCCCGGTGGGCACCAGTATGGACCTGTGGTTGCCTCTGGCTCCTAGTTGGCTCCGATTCTTCAGGCCCTGAAGCGGGAGCTCAGACAGAGCACGTCTGATCCCGCCGGCGGTCAGGCCCCGCCCAATGAGCATTTTTTAATGTATTTTTTTACTTTGTAAATCTTTTTTTTTACTTTGTAAAACTTTTTTTACTTTGTAAAAACCCGTTTTTAAACTTTTTTTTTACTTATTAAAGGTTTTACATTTTCTTAACTTTTTTAACACTTTTACATTTTTTTCAAAACTTTTCTTTTACCGTTAACCCCTAACTAGCAGTAAGCAACACTAACAGTAAATTCCACATTTTCCCATAACTCCCACCCACCCCAGCTAGCAAAATATATAATTATCAAATATTTAAATGACTTAATTAAATAAATTGAACCCCTGAGGGATAAAAAAAAAAAAAAAAGTTAATCCTCAGGGGTTAAAAAAAAATTAGATCACAGTATAATACTGCGATCTGTATGTTGATCACTGTAGGCAGTGATCAACTGGCAGGGAAGGGGTTAATTTTTTTTTACCTTTTTAAAGCTTATTTTAAAAAAAATTAACGTTAACCCCTAGTTAGCCTAACACCAAATTCCCCAATTCCCCACTAACTTCCACCCATCCCAGCTAGCTAAATATATAATTTTTAAATATTTAAATTAATAAAATAAATTTAACCCCCGAGGGTTAAAAAAAAAATAATTAACCCTCAGGGGTTAAAAAAAAAATCAGATGGGGGCGGGGCCTGCCCGCCATGCAGACCAGCCGCAAGAAACAACAGCTCCTGCAAACGAGCGAAATTTTATCAAGTAAAAGCTAAACTGGTACCCTCCTAACGACCAGAGAACGCGGTCCGATACACGAGGGGGCACTGGACCTGGGGAGAGGCTTGCACTCCGTGTTTTAGTCCCCCAGAATGACTCAAGTCGTCCGCACAGGATGAGGCCTACTTAGGCGGTGAGCGGGGTAGACGGCCGCTGCCCCGCTATCCCGCCCGACTGAATCACACCAGACCCCCTTGGGGTCATGGAGCAGGCCCCGTCTCCCCCCCCTGGGGCTGGTGGGGGTTATCCCGGCCCAACAGAGGGAGATCACAGCAGTCGAGATCGGTGGCTGTTACTGGGAGCTGATGTGAGGCCTACTCACAGTACCTGCAGGGGAGGTGACAGATCCCCCAACATGTTGCTGTATCCTATGCCTGCAGTCTCTCCTTCAATCTCGGCCCACCCTGCCGGTGGGGGTTATCACGGCATACTCTACTTGTACCTCGGTGACGGATTACCAGCAATATGCCCTCCACCGCAATCAGCCTGCAGAGACCAACAAGGGCACCTTCAATGGCACACTAGCAATGGCGGACGCCACGTGTGACAGTGATCGTCAAGGAGTGCTGGCCAGAGCTCTCTCACGACTGGATAGCATTTTTGAAGCATCCTGGCAGAAGCTACATCTCGGATGCTGCACACCGCCCCACAAAAGCTACTAACACGCTCACCTGGGAAACCTACTCGTCGTCCTCGGGCTCAACCTGTCCTGACTTCACACCCACAGCTTTCAAACTACAGGAACGACAAACCCACGCTGCCTTATGGGACACTATCTTACCTGTTGCAGGTACTGGCTGACTTTGGCCTAAACATGGCCTTGCTTGTCTAGCCTAGCTGCTCGATTTTCTAGTGTACTAGATACATGTATGTTTTTTACTTCCTGGCAGAGAACACAGTGGGCTATTTACTACTGAGCATTGTGGTCATCATTCACCTATGGGGTCATGTGGGGTGGGATACTGGCTGGTCAGCAATCCATGTAAACGTATTTACTAATCTTCTGATTTACTAATCTTCTGACTTACTAATCTTCTGACTTACTCAGAGATATTCCAGCTATTGTGTGTACAACTGTCCAACTAACATTAGACCTGACGTGTATAGTACTAATTGCAAATGTTTTCAAGCTTATGACCTTTATGTTATATTATAAAAAGAACAAAATGTGCTGTTTACATGCCATACCATACGATGCAATGAATACGCCTGCAGACTTAATCCCTTATGACTCCGACGTGTTAAATAGAGTGCTAATCATTACTTTATGCAGGTCACATCTATTACCTCTTTTCTTTGTGAAACGTTGAATGCTAAAAATTGTCGAGACCTGCAGCAAATGTGTTACACCAGCTTGTTTATCTTTATATTTTAAAAATGTGCAGAGACCAAACTGTCATACAAATGTACAACTATGTTAAAACTATGCTTGCATATGCTGTCGTGGCATTGTTATTACTTGCACACAAAAAATAAAGAATTAAAAAAAAAAATCAGATGACATTAAAATATATACCCTGCCAATTGATCACTGTAGTCAGTGATCAATTGGCAGGGAAGGGGTTAATTTTATTAAAGCAGGGGAAAGGGGGGTGGGATTTAACTTTATTTATTTTTTTTACACAGGGAGAAGAGGATCATCACTGATCCGTCTCCCTGCACTTCACACAGAACCCGGAAGTGCAGGGAGGCGGAAGGTGAGTACATGCAGCACATATGCTCGCTCTGACAGCCTGTCAGAGCGAGCACTGCTGCTGGGGCAGCCCGATCGGGTGCTCCCGGTCTGCCTCTAATACAGAGGCAGACCGGAGCACCGTTAACCCCGCGATCGCCGCGATTGCGGCGATCTGGGGTTAACTTTAGTAAATGACGGAAATATTCCATCAACGGTCCTTAACTGAAGGACAAGGTTGACGGAAAATTTCCGTCACCGGTCGGGAAGGGGTTAAAAGAAGAAAAACTACCACATAAGAGGACATTGTCTTAAGTTAGAGGGGTAAAGGTTTAACAAATAATATCCGGAAGTTTTACTTTACTGAGAGGGTAGTGGATGCATGGAATAGCCTTCCAGCTGAAGTCGTAGAAGTTAACACAGTAAAGGAATTTAAGCATGCGTGGGATAAGCATAAGGCTATCCTAGCTATAATATAAGGCCAGGGACAATGAAAGTATTTAGAAAATTGGGCAGACTAGATGGGCCAAATGGTTCTTATCTGCCGTCACATTCTATTTTTCTATGTGTGGCGAAACCGACCTCGCCACGTGTCCTTGGAGGGGGCTGCTTGCCCGCCTCTTGCCTTTGGACTATGGACCAGAGTTTATGTGAATGTGTTAACCCAGATAGCTATACCATGGAGCCTATTCATATAATGAAAGACTATGGGAAAGACTTTAGCTCCATGGCAATTTACTGTGTGAATAGGATCTGCGCGCTATTCGGTAGTTTTGTGCGCTCAGATCCCAGCTATCTGGGGATATGTGAAATGTCTGTGTGTTATGGATAAAAAGTAACTTTCTGTATTTTAAAGTGTTTTATGTCTTTCTGTAACCATGTGGTTAATGGTGTCTGTCTCTGTGCTGGAGATAATTAGATTACTTCTCCAGCACAGAGAAGGCTCTGTAAAAAAACAGTCTGAGCTGGAAAGCTAGGGGTTTTAAAAGATACTTTACTAACTTTTGAACCCCTGGTCTGATCCATGCCATTTTAATATGTTGTTTCCCTGAATGGATTGATTGTGGATATGTATTTTTATGTGAATGTGATGTATGGTTTTAGAGTTAGGAAAGTTGTGTAAAAGTATATTTTAAACTGTATGCATAATGGGATTATGTGTCACACTAAGGGGAGGGGATGTGTGGGAGGTAACATCTATGTCATTGGTTCTTTTATGCCTCCCCCTGGGTGTGACCTGTATGTGTGAGTTGGAAATAAAAGCCAGGCTGGATGAGCCAGTCCAGAGTTCCTGTTTTACCCTCAAAGTGAAGTGTCGTCTCATTATTGGGGGAAGGATTTATTGCATGCTGTTCCAGTTGACTGCTAGGAGTGTAAGCCTATTCGTATGGTTCCTATTCAACGGTCTACAGCATTCAGAGGCTTGAGAGGATTTATATGCTTCTCTGATTCGGTGATTGTGGTGTCTGCCAGAGTGCTTGGAGTCCTCAGGAAGCGCTAGGAGCATCCATTAACGGAGGTACCAAGTCGGGGTGCCAGGCGATCCGTTACACTATGTGTCTATTTAAATACCAATTAGCATTATGGAGTCCTTTTGGTTAATCCAGAAACCTGTTTCACCGCTATATGGCTTCCTCAGTCCAGTTGATAAAGCTCCTCTGGTCCCTGCTCGTGTTTTTAAACCCTTCCTCCTGATTTTAATTCATCTTGGCTTGTGCTCATTGGTGAGGCACCCTCACTTCCTGGAGGGTACTGTGTTCCATGCCTCATTTTCAGAATATCATATCTGGTTTCGCCAAGGGAATCACAGAGTGCTTCAACTCTGTGATATGCGTTCCGATATGCATTACATTCTTATGGGGGCCTGGATTCTTGTATTCATAATCCATTGTTTATTATATTTCAGAGGAAGATGTCCATAATGTCCATTGTTCATTATATATAAAAGGAAGATGCCCATAATATACAGTGATGGCAACATAAATATGGGAAAGAGTAAATATTAATATCAGTGTAATACTAGATCATCCTATGATAGAGACCACTTCAAAAGACCACTTCAAAAGCAATTATATTTCTCTAGGGATAACTATAGTGTACTAAAATAGTTTTAAATTATTTACATAGTGAAGTTTAAAAATATCATAGGGACTGTAAATATGTATTATATCTTATGCACAAACTTAAAAGAAAGCTAAAGTTGGAAGTGCAAAAATATGTTATGGAAAATTCTATTAAAAACCCAATATATAATTAGGGAAACAGGGATATGTCCATAAAATAGGACATTTAAAATGTATATCTCCCTGTTTTTTTGTTGAAAAATGACCGATTTCAAAGTTAATATGGAAACCATATGGGATCATTGTGTTGAGATTGAAAATCCACTCCATCTCTACTTTATCAATAGTTTTATTGAAGTCCTTGCCTCTCTAATCTTTCGCTAAACAGAAAAAAGAAGATAAATTGGCAAAACAAAATAAATATTTTTGTTTAACCGCAGACAGCGATACTGAGAACCTCTCTCTCCCCAGTAGACCAAGCATGCAAGAAATAACTAAATAAAATATAGTACTAAAGAAATAAAAGAAGTAGCAAGACAAGCAATGAAAGATAAACAATAAATAATCAAATATCCCGAAAGAGTGCAAACTTAACGTGCAATATAAGTGACGCTAAAAAAACATGCAGCTATTTTCACAGGAGTCATACCCCAACATGCAGGAAAGAGGAAACCCACAAAAGGTGGATCGGAAAGATGTATTACACATCCTTAGAATGGCCGGACTCAATGTATTAATACAACAAAAAACAGGGTCAAGATAAATCAAGGACTGGAATACCAGAAATCTTGAGTCAAATACAAAGCTGGAGTCAGGATACCAGAAATTAGGAGTCAAATACGAAGCAGAGGTCAAACATAGAAAATCCCAAGGGAATCACTAGGAGCACTAAACGAGGATCTAAACAGAAACCACGATAGGGCAGTGAATGAAGCCTTAAATAGGCTCACAAGAGTTCCCATTGGTCCACGCCATGTCTGCGACCACAAACAGCATTGGGTCGGCTAGATGATGTGGTCCCTTTAAGGTCATGACCAAATATTTTATATATATATGGGCTGCAGTTTGTCCCGCTCGCAGGACCGCGTGGCCAAGTGGAGCATTCAAGCCATATAACCCGAGGACAGAGGCAATGCGGCCATGCAGTGCGTTCTGCCTGCATGGCCGGAGGAGAGGGGGGGAGTGGCGTGGGCGCCGGGTAAAGATGTGTTTCTGAAAAACTTGTGGAGCCAATCATGACAATTCCACCAAAATAAAACAGCAAACAGATAAAAGTGAACAGCGCACAAATTAATATTGTGGCTATTATAATAGATCCACTTTTGTGGACACAAAAGATTTTGAGGACATATCAATGGGGATTAATAAAAGACTAGACAGGATAGAACAAAATATTAAAAATACATACACTTGGTGGAACACACATCTGATGATTCTAGAAAATAAAACAGAATGACATAGTATAATACTGTATGGTAAAAATATATTATAAAAATAGAGCAATATTACTCACAAGCCCAGAGTCAAATTAGCATATGGCTCTCATGGGGAGCGTAGTGGGACGCTTAATAGGATGTCCTGTGTATACAGTCTGATCCAAAACGCGTTTCGCCCTATGGTAGGGGCTTCTTCAGTTGGTGTCAGTCGATATCTTCTGAGGGGGCTTCCTCGGCGTTCTTTTATAGCAGTTCTTTGTTTTACTTCCAGGTTCTTTCGGCTGTTCGCATTTGGAACGCATACGTTCCACCGCCGGCTACATGTGTTCCACTTCCGGGTCGCATATGGTGTGTCAATAGAGCGCACAATAGACGTCACTGAAACGCATGGTGGCCGGTTCATGCGTTCCACTTCGGAATAATTAGGGATTTTGATTGTTACAGAGTACATATTCTAATTGTTAAACTATTTTTGTGTAACACATCAATTAATGCATTTCAATAAAATTATGTATACATATAGGACTTGTGTGATGATGTTATATGCACACATGGCTAGAATCTATTAAAATTAATTACCGTATTTATCGGCGTATAACACGCACTTTTCGTGGGTGCGTGTTATACGCCGATATCCCATAATTACTTACCTGTCCTGAAGCGTGGGCTGGCTTCACAGCTTGCACCGCGGTACAGGAACTTTAATTTCATGTTCCGGTTTCCGGCGGGACTGAAAGGAAGTGTGCACAATAGTGTGCACACTTCCTTTCAGTCCCGCCGGAAACCGGAACATGAAATTAAAGTTCCTGTACCGCGGTGCAAGCTGTGAAGCCGGCCCACGCTTCAGGACAGGTAAGTAATTATGGGAGGGGAAGTACACTATGGGAGGGGAGGGGGGGAAGTACACTATGGGAGGGGAGGGGGAGAATACTATGGGAGGGGAGGGGGGGAGAATACTATGGGAGGGGAGGGGGGGAGAATACTATGACGGGGGGAATACTATGGAAAGGGGGGGAACACTATGGGATGAGGGGGGAATACTATGGGATGATGGGGGGGGGGAATACTATGGGAGGGGGGAAATTTCCTGGAATTTCTTTCTAAAAATGAGGTGCGTGTTATACGCCGGTGCGTGTTATACGCCGATAAATACGGTATGCTAAAAATAAAGAACAATTCATAAAGAAGAATGAGAATGTATACATATAGGGCTGGTATGATAATGTTATATGTGTATATGGCTAAAATCTATTGTGATAAATTATACTAAAAGTAAAGAAGAATTCATACTCTTTAAAAAGAATGATAATAAAAATAGTGTATTAAATTAAGTGACAAATCTCAAAATCTGAATTAAGACCATAAGGGATGAGGGTATTGAAATTAAAAATAAATGTCATCTCTTCTGAGCCCATCTTCTTGGTATAATCTCCCCTCTCCAATCTTTAACTATTTTAAGGGGGCAGAAAAAAAGGTGATCTGGGTTGAGGTTATGGTGTGTTTTGAAGTGGTTTGATACGCTATGGGTTTCCAAACCCTTTCTGATGTTTCTAACATGTTCGGATATTCGAACATGTAGACACCTGATCGTCCTGCCAATGTTCATTAAATTGCAAGGACATTTTAATAGATAAATAACTCCTTTTGAGAAACAGGTTAATTGGTCTTTAATGACAAAATCAATATTGATATGTTCTTTAAGGTCTGTTATATGTATTTTTGGATTTTTTGTTGATCTACATGATAAGCATGTTCCGCACCCATAAAAACCTTTACATTGGTTTAGAAAGTGCTTAGTGCCTTTTGATGGACCTTCGCTGCTATGGGCTAATGATCTCTTTAAATTAGCTGCACCTCTATAGACGATTTTAGGTCTTATTGGTAATAGATTTTTTAAAATTGGATATCTTTGGATGTGCCAATGTTTTTTAATAGTCCTATTTATTTTATTGTTATTTCCATTGAAATTGCATATAAAATGGGCCTCATTTGTGTTTGAATTTTTGGGATTTCTTTGTTTGTAGGTTAATAGTTGCTCTCTAAGAGTGTTTCGAATCTCTTCCATGGCCATAGTTAGTTTTGTCTCTTCATAGCCTTTTTCTAAAAATTGTTGTTTTATTACACTCGCTTGGCTCATGTAGTCCTGCTCAGTCATACAATTGCATCTTATTCTTAAAAACTGGCCCTTGGGAGCATTGTCCAGCCAGGGTTTGTGGTGGCAGCTCTTTTTTTCTATATATCCATTAGCATCCACTGGCTTAAAAAAGTTTTTAGTTTTAATCTGTTGGTCTTCGATAAAAATGTGAAGGTCTAAAAAATTGATTTCTGTAGTACTCTATATGGTCATGAGTATGATTCCCCATTCATTGGATGTTAGGAAGGCTAAGAACATATTTAAAAGATCGTGGGAACCGTTCCAGATTAAAAATATATCATCTATGTATCGGCGATAGGTCACCAAATTTGACACCCAGGGATGCTCTGATAAAAACGAAAATCTCCTCCCAGTATGCCATAAACAAATTGGCGTAACTGGGCGCGAATTTGGTGCCCATCGCCGTACCTCTGATTTGCAGATAAAAAGTGTTCTGGAACCAAAAAAAAGTTATTAGTTAAAATTAAGTGGATACCTTCCAATATAAAATTAATCTGTTCTTCTTTAAAATTAGCTTTTCTTAAAAAGTGTTTTACTGCCTCTAAGCCAACTTCATGTGAAATTATACTGTATAAAGATGTAACGTCACTAGTAACCAATATATTGTTATTTTCCCATTTACTTATTCCTAGAAGTTGTAATATGTGTATGGTATCTTTTAGATACGCGGGGTTTTTCACTACTATTGGTTGTAAAAGCAAATCAATATATTCAGAGACTCTGGAAGAAATCGAGTCTATCCCAGAGATGATTGGACGTCCTGAGGTTTTTTGTAGGTCTTTATGGATTTTGGGAAGGTAGTAAAACACTGGTATTTTTGGATGTGATTGACAGATATTTACCTTCTTTTTCTGTTAATATGCCCTTATCGAGACCTTTTTGTATATACTTGTCAAATAAATCTTTGACTTTGCTAGTCGGATCTGAATTTCATTTTTTATAAGTGTTATCATCTGAGAGAGAACAAAATACCTTAAAATGTAAACAAAAAAAGTGGAACCCATGTGGTTGAAGCAGATATGGTGCACTACACCCTTAGGAGCGCCAATATGGCGGCCACGATATTTGTAGATTGAAGTGAACTGATGGGATTAGCTAATTAAAGGTGAATCGCCAGCCCACAAATTCCAATATTGGCGCCAATAGGGGTTTAGATGCCAGTATCATTTGGAAGTATGAATACACTTGAGTAAGATGAATTATACCATTGAAACATGTTGTGCTGAGTGAAAAGGACTTTGTATTGTGGCACCCCAGTTACTTTTAATGTAAGATTTTATATTGCTTTTGACTTATTTTTTTCTTAACTGGTGTTGCTTTATTTATATCTTCAATTTCTGAGGATCAAGTCACCATCAATCTTGTCTGAAGCATATATACCACACTCAAAGATGTATTACCTAAGCCAGTTATCAAAACAGGCTCAACAAAATGTAAGTGTGACCTGTAGAGGAATTAATTGTGATATAACTGCAAAAAACTATTGTGTTAAACGATGAGAGTGTTTGCATTTTTCTTATTTCTCCAGAGACATCTATTTTCAGAACCCCCATAGGGTATATTCATTTTTATTTTATTACACACCATTTATTTATGAAGAATTAAGAAACTTCATATTTGAGTACTTTCAAGAGATAGCAGGCAACTTGGAAGAAAGGGAAATTGTTTTTAGACAATCCATAAGACTTTTACAATTTCAACACCAGTATCCCATTATCCAACAGGTGTTATCATCCGTCTTCATTAATATTCTACTGAAGGAAAAATATTGAAACAGAAATTTTTAAGAAAAACTAGTGAAAGTGTTAAAAGATATAAAGCTAAATGACCTATCAAGCTACACTCACCAGCAACAGATTAACTTAAGACCGATCACAGAAATCCTTTTAAAGGAGCACTATAGGGTCAGGAACATAAACATGTATTCCTGACCCTATAGGGTTAAAACCACCATCTAGCCCCCGTGTCCCCCTCGTGCCTCCTTAAATATAGTAAAATCTTACTTGTATTCAAGTCTGGAGCTGCATGATTTGTCCCTATTTCCTTTAGACCTGCCCACTGCCTGCTGACATCATCAGAAGTGGTGACCTGATCCAATCACAATGCTTCTCCATATGATTGGCTGAGACTGACAAATCAGGAGGCAGATCAGGGGCAGAGCCACCATGATTCAAACATAGCCCTGGCCAATCAGCATCTCCTCATAGAGATGAATTGAATCAATGCATCTCTATAAGGAAAGTTCAGTGTCTGCATGCAGAGGGTGGAGACACTGAATGTTTGGATGCATTTTAGGCAGCCATGACCCAGGAAGGATCTCTAACAGCTATCTGAGGAGTGGCCAGTGAAGTTATCACTAGGCTGTAATGTAAACACTACATTTTCTCTGAAAACACAGTGTTTACAGCAAAAAGCCTGAAGGTAATGATTCTACTCACCAGGACAAATTCAATAAGCTGTAGTTGTTCTGGTTACCATAGTGTCTCTTTAAAGAAATACATCAGATATACGTTGGCTTATCCTGCTAAAATTATTCTGACCTATAAGGAAAGAAGATATGGAATAATTGATGGAACTATTAAACCTATAGAAAATAGCAATGGAAATGGACGAATTAAACCTCTGGGTAAGGAGGGTGATGAGATAGGGGACAGGGGAAAAAAAAAGAAAGGAAATTATTTTTTTCTTCTTCTTCTTCCCTATGCTCATCTTTGACTTATTCCATACTCTCAGGTATTAATGCGATGTGTGAAAGACTTAGAAGAGGGACGATCTTTCTGGAAACCTTTTTAAATGATTAAATTTAGCTCAAATAATGTCCAAAGTTTGAACACTGTATATAAAAGAAAAAAAAATTAACCACTTTAAAACTAGAAAATATTGATATAGCATTAGTTCAAGATACACACTAATCTTACAGAAAAAGATTAAATTAGATTTAAAAAAACATACTCATCAATTTCTGTCATGTTACAAAACTAAAATTAAAGGCAATTTAATTGTAATTTTAATAAGAGAAATAACCCCCATTAATAATTTATTTTTCATGATTGCTAAAATTTATGCAATTAATGAAAACACTTTCATTTTTTTTAATCACTCATGACGCAAATTTATAAAACTGCACAGTGATATCTTATTTTGAATTCTGTTAGTGGTGTTAATTTAGACATAAAAAAAACTTCATCAGGCAAAACCACTTACTAGGAAACAAAAAATAAGAGCAAAACAAATAATAATTACCACAAAAAAGACAAGGCCTTTATTATACCTAGAGCACTTTAAATCTATCGTATACTGACTATACTTTTTATTCAGTTCCTTTTTATCATATTCTCGAATAGCCTTATTCCTGACTGAAAGCTCTTTGTTAAATGACAAGCTAGAATGTAAACTATCTAGAACTACCGTATATACTCGAGTATAAGCCGAGTTTTTCAGCACATTTTTTGTGCTGAAAAACCCCAACTCGGCTTATACTCGAGTCAATTGTCTGTATTATGGCAATTTGCATTGCCATAATACAGACAGGGGCTGTGGGGGCTGCAGAGAGCGTTACTTACCTTTCCTGCAGCTCCTGTCAGCTCTCTCCTCCTCCGCCGGTCCGTTCAGCTCTTCTGTCAGCTCACAGTGTAAATCTCGCGAGAGCCGCGGCTCTCGCGAGATTTACACTGGGAGCTGACCGAGGTGCTGAACGGACCGGCGGAGGAGGAGAGAGCTGACAGGAGCTGCAGGAAAGGTAAGTAACGCTCTCTGCAGCCCCCACAGCCCCCTCCTACACAGTGCCCATCCACTGGACCACCAGGGAAGGAGAGCCCCCCTCCCTGGCCAGCTAGCAAGCAGGGAGGGGGGACGAAAAAATTTATATATAGCAATAATAATAAAAAAAAAAAAAAATAATAAAATAAAAATAATAATTAAATAAAAAATTATAATAAAATAAAAAAATAATAATAATAAAAAAATTTAATGAAACAAAAAAATATTAAAATAATAAAAAATAAAAATGCCCACCCCCCACCAAGGCTCTGCATCACACTCTGCATTACACACACACATACACACACTGCATTCATACACACACACTGCACTCATACACACACACTGCATTCATACACACACACACTGCACTCATACACACACACACTGCATTCATACACACACACTGCACTCATACACACACACACTGCACTCATACACACACACACTGCACTCATACACACACACACTGCATTCATACACACACACTGCATTCATACACACACACTGCATTCATATACACACTGCATTCTCATACACACACTGCATTCTCATACACACACTGCATTCTCATACACACACTGCATTCTCATACACACACTGCATTATCATACACACACTGCATTCTCATACACACACTGCATTCTCATACACACACTGCATTCATACACACACACTGCATTCTCATACACACACTCTGCATTCTCATACACACACTGCATTCATTATATACACACACTGTAAATAAATATTCAATTAATATAATTTTTTAAGGATCTAATTTTATTTAGAAATTTACCAGCAGCTGCTGCATTTCCCACCCTAGTCTTATACTCGAGTCAATAAGTTTTCCCAGTTTTTTGGGGTAAAATTAGGGGCCTCGGCTTATATTCGGGTCGGCTTATACTCGAGTATATACGGTAAGTGGGCGGATCATACTCATATCTTTCTAATTATAAATATATATTCCAAGAGAATGGAGAATGAACAAGCCACTAAAAAACAAAACCACATTTAACCCTTTAAGGACATATGACATGTGTGACATGTCCAGGGGCGGACTGAGAACACTCAGGGCCCCCGGTCAAAATAAATCAAGGGCCCCCTTACAGGCCCCACCCATACTCCGCAGCAAGCGCCACCCTTGTCCTGCCTCCATGCACCGCCTCCAGCCACACCCTACACAATCTTTAGACAAAAGGAACAAAAGTGCAATAATCCCTTTAAGGCCCCAGTAAAGACTATAATTGAGGGCTAATGGGCCATGGAGGGGGTCTTTCTAGCAGAGGCCATCTCAGTGTCCCTGCTGGAAACAGTCGCCTCCAGGCCCCAGTAGAGACTACAATTGAGGGCTAATGGGTCATGGAGGGGGGGAGCATTCTAGCAGAGGCTATCTCAGTGTCCTTTAGAGAGTGTGTTAGAAAGAATTTCCTCCAGGCCCCATTAGAGACTACAATGGAGTCTAATAGGCTTGGAAGGGGGTCTTTCTAACAGAGGCCATCTCAGCGTCCATTAGATAGCTGTGACGAAACCAACCTCGCCACTGAGAACTGGAGAAGCCTGGTTGCCTGCCTGCTGCCTGTGGACTATGGCCCTGGGAGATTGGGCCCTTTACAAACAGTATTCGGCCCTAACAGAGTGCATGTCACTCATTCTGGCCCTTTAAATACAGTGGGGTCCTTTGGTACTTGCCCTGTGTGAGCAGTGATACCCCCCAGATAGCTATGTCATGGAGCCTATTCATATAATGAAAGACTATGGGAAAGACTTTGGCTCCATGGCAATTAAACTGTATTTGTGTGGTCTGCGTGCCATTCACCTAATAATGTGCACGCAGACCTGAGCTATCTGGGGATATGTTAAATGTCTGTGTTTAATGTATAAAATGTGACTTTATGTATTTTAAAGAGTTTTATGTTGTTTTGCAACCATGTGGTTAATGGAGTCTGCCTCTAGTCCTGGATAATTAGATTCCTTCTCCAATTATCTCCAGGGCAGAAGGGAGGAAGCCAGGATGCATTGTGGGGATGTTTTACTTTTACTGTTTGAGCCAGGGGGAATAAAAGATACTTTTACTAACTTTTGAACCCCTGGTCTGATTCATGCCATTTTTTAATATGTTGTTCCCCTGAATGGATTGATTGAGGATATGTATTTTTATGTGAATGTGATGTATGGTTTTAAAGTTATGAAAGTTGTGTAAAAGTATATTTTGAACTGTACACATAATGGGATTAAGTGTCACACTAAGGGGAGGGGATGTGTGGGAGGTAACATCTATGTTATTGGTTATTTTATGCCTCCCCCTGGGTGTGGCCTGTATGTGTACTCATGTAATAAAAACCAGGCTGGGTGCCCAGCACCTCAGACCACTGCTTGACCCTCAACACGGAGCCTTGTCTCGTTCTTGGGGGGATTCACTGTATGCTGTTGGAGATTTGACTGCTAGGAGTGTAAGCTGATGTCTGCTTTTCCTATTCATCTGCTAGCAGCTATTTGTGAGGTTCCAGCTGGAGTGCTACCTTATTCACCTATATCCAGTTCGTGAGTTCTGATGTTCTGCAGTAGCTGTGCCTTTCTGAGAAAAGGGGATTATCGCCTAAACGGATTTTAACCCCTCATATGCTGAAACGGTCCGTTACAATAGCCTCTGCTGGAAACAGTCGCATCCAGGCCCCAGTAGAGACTACAATTGAGGGCTAATGGGCCATGGAGGGGGGGTCATTCTAGCAGAGGCTATCTCAGTGTCCTTTAGAGAGTGTGTTAGAAAGAGTATCATCCAGGCCCCATTAGAGACTACAATGGAGTCTAATGGGGCCTGGAGGGGGGTCTCTCCAACACTCTGGTTCCTATTCACAATATAGCAACACAACATAGCTTGCTGATAACTAGGCCAAGTTGGCTCCTCTTAACTTAATTACTGATGCTGGCTGGCAGTCTGTGGGCTTACTGGAAGGCTTTGGGCTTACTGGCTTCGGCTGGCAGGCTGTGGGCTTGCTGGCAGGCTGTGGGCTTGCTGGCTACTGCCGGCAGGCTGTGGGCTTGCTGGCTGCGGCTGGCAGGCTTTGGCTTGCTGGCTGTGGCTTGCTGGCTGTGGCTGGCAGGCTGTGGCTTGCTGGCTATGACTGACAGGCTGTGGGCTTGCTGGCTGTAAGCCTGTGGCTTGCTGTAGGCCTGTGGGCTGGCTACTAGCCTGTGGGCTAACTGGTGGCCTGTGGGCTGGCTGGCTGGCTGGCCTGTGGGCTGGCTGGCTGGCCGGCCTGTGGGCTGGCTGGCTGGCCGGCCTGTGGGCTGGCTGGCTGGCCGGCCTGTGGGCTGGCCGGCCTGTGGGCTGGCTGGCCTGTGGGCTGGCTGGCTGGCTACTGGGGCACTTGTAGATTATTTAAAGAAATAATCCATGCACAATAACCACTACTGCTCTGTGTAGTGGTTATGGTGCCAGTAGGGCTGGGCCCCCTTCCCAGAGTAAGTAGTCAAACCGTTTAAGAACAGTTTGACAACTTACCTGGGGTCTGCTGGGATATGGGGCTGTAGAAGGGTATAGAAGCAGTGGTGCAATGTGTGAGGGGTGCAGTGTGTGTGAAAGGTTCAGTGTGTGTGAGGGGGTGTAGTGTGTGAATGTGTAAGGTGTGTGGGGCCATGTGTGTATGAGGGGGTTGTGTATGTGTGTGGCAATGTTAGTATGGGGGGCTGTGTGTATGGGTGGGCAGTGTATGTGTGTGTGTGTGTGAGGCAATGTGTGTAAATGTGTATGGGGCAGTGTGTGTATGTGTATGGTGTGTGTGTGTGGGGGCAGTGTGTTTATGGGGCTAGAGTTTATTCCCCCTCTTTCTCCCCCTGTGTCTCATTCTTCCCTCTCTGTCTCTTTCTCCCCCCTCCCCATCTATATATTCCCCCTCTCCCCCTGTGTCTCATTCGTCCCTCTCTGTCTCTTTCTCTCCCCCTCCCCATCTCTCTATTCACCCTCTTTCTCCCCCTGTGTCTCATTCTTCCCCCTGTCTCTTTCTCCCTCCTCCCCGTGTCTCTCTATTCTCCCACTGTCTCTTTATTCCCTCTTCCCCCTTTCTGTTTCATTTTCCCCCCTCCCATTTACCGACAGAAGTCAGAGGGGGCCGGCCGCGTTCCACGCTGGAGCCGCCGGGCCAGGTGGCAGCCTCGCCGGTCCGGCGGCCCTCCTGTCCTGTCACTAACGCTGAGGACGGAAGGAGGAAGGAGCATGTCTCTCTCTCATGCTCCTTTGCAGTTCCCACATTCTGTGCTGGGAATTGTGGGAACCACAAAGGAGCAGGACAGGAGTGCCACCGGACCGGCGAGGCTGCCACCCAGCCCGGCGGCTCCAGCGTGGAACGCGGACGGCCCCCTCAGTGTGCCACCGGACCGGCCACCCGGTGGCACCTACCAATCTGGCCCTGCCCCCGGGCCCCCTGATGGCGGGCCCCCCTCCCGGCCGGGCCCTCGGACCATGTCCGAAGTGCCCGACCGGTCTGTCCGCCCCTGGACATGTCATGATTCCCTTTTATTCCAGAAGTTTGGTCCTTAACGGGTTAATGGCAAATTAGATTAAAAACTATTTTATTCAAAATTATGACAATTATATATCTAAACGAACAGGATGTTGTGTCTTTAAGGCAGTAACAAGAGGATATATGATAACAATATCAGTTTATGAAACTGATGTTAACTTGCCCAACTAGAAAATGAAAATAAAAATAATCAATCTACCGGTAACTTACTATATTAATAAATGTCCAGAATTAAAAGCGGATTGAAATTAAATAGACTGAAAGGATCAATTTCAACTTATTTAGATTAAAACAAAAGTAGTATAGTCAAGGAAATAAAACAAATACCATTATTGTCAAATCAAGCACAAACTAAGAAAAAATTCATTTATAAGAGCATAGAAGGGGGATAAACATTAACCGATCCCAAAAAAATAGGTAATGCAACTTCTAAATTCTACAACTTTACAAACTTATTGAAGCTAGTAAAGAGCTAGATGTCAAAGAAAAAATAACAAACTATTTAAATAATCTGAATTTACCTGAACTTGAAGATAATAATCCAGGAAGTAAAATCAGCTCTTAAAAAATTTAAAATTAATAAAGCACCTGGCCCAGATGGGTTCCCAAATAGTTTTTATCATATATTTTAAGAAGAGGTAACTTCCCATTTAGCTGATTTATTTAATTACATTGTAAGAGGTCAACAAGTGGCAAATTAAATGTTAAAGGCAAATATCTCCCCAATCTTAAAACCAGGAAAGGAAAAAACCCAAATAAGGAATTATAGACCAATATCCCTAATTAAAGGACCACTATAGTGCCAGGAACACATACTTGTTTTACTGGCACTATAGTGCCGGACCCCCTCCCGCCGGGCTCTGGAAAGAGGAAGGGGTTAAACACTTACCTTTCTCCAGCGCCGGGCGGGGAGCTTTCCTTGCGACGTCATCGGCTGAATGCTTTCCTATGGACGCTGGCATCTTCTCACTGTGATTTTCACAGTGAGAAGCACGCAAGCGCCTCTAGCGGCTGTCAATGAGACAGCCACTAGAGGTTTTGGAGGCTGGATTAACCCTCAGTATAAACAGCAGTTTCTCTGAAACTGCTATCTTTATAAAAAAAAAAAGGGTTAATCCTAGAGGGACCTGGCACCCAGACCACCTCATTAAGCTGAAGTGGTCTGGGTGCCTAGAGTGGTCCTTTAATGTTGATACAAAAATATATTCATCAATTCTGGCAGAAATATTAAAAAAAGCTATCCACCAATTGATTTATGAAGACCAATCAGTATTCATCCAGGGAAGATCAGCTGAATATAGCATCAGGAAAATAATAAATTAAATGCTGATTGCTAGAGAAAGAGGGGAGTCCATGCTAGCTCCATCTCTTGATGCTGAAAAGGCATTTGACAAAGTCAGATGGACTTTCCTTAAAAAATCCTTGGAACATTTTGGAATAAAGGATTCATTCCTGCAATATGTGCTCTATATAAGAACCCATTTTTATTTGATTTTTTTTTTATTAATTTGAATAATTGGAGAAAAATGGTTAAAGGAACACTATAGTCACCTAAATTACTTTAGCTAAATAAAGCAGTTTTAATGTATAGATCATTCCCCTGCAATTTCACTGCCCAATTCACTGTCATTCAGGAGTTAAATCACTTTGTTTCTGTTTATGCAGCCCTAGCCACACCTCCCCTGACAATGATTGACAGAGCCTGCATGAAAAAAAAAAATGGTTTCTCTTTCAAACAGATGCAATTTACCTTAAATATCTCTAAATTTAACTTTAATCACATAAAGGAAGGCTCTTGCAGGGTCTAGCAAGCTATTAACATAGCAGGGGATAAGAACATCTTAATCAAACAGAACTTGCAACAAAGAAAGCCTAAATAGGGCTCTCTTTACATGAAGTGTTTATGGAAGGCTGTGCAAGTCACATGCAGGGAGAGGTGACTAGGGTTCATAAACAAAGGGATTTAACTGCTAAATGGCAGAGGATTGAGCAGTGAGGCTGCAGGGGAATGTTCTATAAACCAAAACTGCTTCATTAAGCTAAAGTTGTTCAGGTAACTATAGTGTCCCTTTAATATTCTATTAAACAAGTGGTGCCAAGTTTCAAGGTAATTCAATTTGCTGATTTGAAATCTCTATTTAATCTACAGACAAGATAAATGTATAATTATTTAAGATTAAAAAAACTTCAGCAAAAAATACATTTTGAGAAAATAAATTATGGGAGAAAAAAAAATCTAAAGATTGAGGATATGATTTCTGGTAAATGGCAAACTAATTGTAAGAGCAGCAGATCTGATCAGTAGTTTGAGGCCCTTCAGCACTTACTTCCCTATCATATAATGGGAAGATGATTGCAATGTGAATGAGTGTTTTTTGGGGGGGATTAACCTCACCAAATCGACAGTTCATAATGTAAATCTCTGGGTAATATATTACAAACTACTATGTAGATGGCATTGGAGGCCCCACAAACTAAATAAGATATACCACCAAAGGGAACCCAAATGCTGGAGGTCTACTGAGGATGTAGATTCCTATACCCACATATGGTGGAAATGTAAAAAAAATTGAAGATGAATGGAATAAGATCTTCTCAATTATCTCATATCATACAGGAATTGCAATTCAACCTGATATAGCTCTCCTTTATATAGGATTAAAAAAACATGCCTATTACTTGTCAAAATTTAGTCCTATATACTCTCCTTGAAATTACACCGTTAATAGTAAAAAATTTGGAAACTGAGAAACTGGTATAATGAAATAGAATGCAAAGCTGTTATGGAAAAAGGCTTATTTTTGAACAACAACATTAATTTAGTTAAATATGGTAAATGTTGGTCCTTATGGAATAAACAAAATAATCAAACATGGACATTTATAGAAAATAAAATGATATATATTATCGAAACTAAGGTAATAAGGAAGTGGTAAACGAAGGTAAAAGAAAAGAAGAAAAAGAGAACCAAAAGAGAAGGGAAGAAAAAGAAAGGAAAAATATTGTATTGACGAAGCTTGATTAGTTTATATATGCCCCGATAATATAAACTGAAAGACATTTTTGTTCTCCCTCTAGTATAAGTGAATGATATAAATGGTTCATCTACGCATTGTATTCTTAAAATTACAGTTTGTATTATTGATAGTACATCTTCATTTTTCTATTTTAATTGTTTGTTGTTGTTAAATAATAAAAATGACATAAATATTGGGGGGGGGGGCGTGGTCTTGCAACCGACCAAGATGGCCACATAAGTTACGAGCTCCTACACATTGAGACTACATACAGCGATTAAACAAGCATTCCGAGACAAAAAAGAAGCCCCACTTCAGTGCCTGACCACCATGGCACAATGCTTGGTGAAAAGAACTTATCAAAAACCAGCAGATCTACAAATATCGGCACTAACATCACCGCACGTGCGAAAACAAAATGGCGCCGATGGGTCAGACCTAACTCATCGGCATCTTACTCAGATAAGAGTGATAGCACATCCATCTCTGTGCCTACATCCATGCCAGCAACAGATTCATCAATACATAAAATGTTGTCTGAACTGAAAAGCTCTATGCAGCTGGAATTCTCAAAATTGCCTTGTGACATCAAAGCTGACATGCAGGCAATAGGTGAGCGCACTGCACATCTAGAAGACAAGACAGATGAAATTATCAGTGGCAATAATACCTTAGCAGATGCCTACACAGAAATCACAGCCAGACTGGACCTCCTCACTGACAAGGTGGCAGGTAATGAAGACCGAGACAGGAGGAGCAATGTGTGACTAAGGGGTATTCCTGAAGATATAGCTCCCCAGGATCTGCACTTTTTTTGCTTCAAATCTCTTCCGCACACTGTCACCAGATCTGTCCACGCAAGGTCTCCTATTTGATAGGTTCCACCGTCTTTCACCGTCTTTCAAGGCCACGGAACGTACCTGCATCACTCCCACGTGAAGTAATAACAAAGTTCCACTATTACACTTCCAAAGAAAAAGATGAGAGCCTCCAGACTTCTACAGGATTTGCCAGGCAAATTCTCCGTGATCAAAATCTATGCTGATCTCTCCACTGCCACACTCCTCAAAAGGAAAGCCCTGGCACCCATAACATCAGCTATGTGAGAGGCTGGCATCATCTACAGATGGGGATTCCTGGCTCAACTGATGATAAGGGGCAATGGCAGAGAAAAATGTAACGGACCGTTTCAGCATATGAGGGGTTAAAATCCGTTTAGGCGATAATCCCCTTTTCTCAGAAAGGCACAGCTACTGCAGAACATCAAAACTCACGAATTGGATATAGGTGAATGCATTAAACTCCCGAACTGCATACCAGGGGATAAGATAGCACTCCAAGCTGGAACCTCACGAATAGCTGCTAGCAGATGAATAGGACATCAGCTTACACTCCTAGCAATCAATCTCCAACAGCATACAGTGAATCCCCCCAAGAACGAGACAAGGCTCCGTGTTGAAGGTCAAGCAGTGGTCTGAGGTGCTGGCACACCCAGCCTGGCTTTTATTACATGAGTACACATACAGGCCACACCCAGGGGGAGGCATAAAATAACCAATGACATAGATGTTACCTCCCACACATCCCCTCCCCTTAGTGTGACACATAATCCCATTATGCATACAGTTTAAAATATACTTTTACACAACTTTCATAACTTTAAAACCATACATCACATTCCCACAAAATTACATATCCACAATCAATCCATTCAGGGGAACAACATATTAAAAAATGGCATGGATCAGACCAGGGGTTCAAAAGTTACTAAAAGTTAGTAAAGTATCTTTTAAAACCCCTAGCTTTCCAGCTCAGACCGTTTTTTACAGAGCCTTCTCTGTGCATGAGAAGTAATTCAATTATCTCCAGCACAGAGACAGACTCCATTGAGCACATGGGAGCACAAAGACAGTAAAACACTTTAAAATACATAAAGTTACTTTTTATACATAACACACAGACATTTCACATATCCCCAGATAGCTGGGATCTGAGCGCACAAAACTACCGAATAGCGCGCAGATCCTATTCACACAGTACAATTGCCATGGAGCTAAAGTCTTTCCCATAGTCTTTCATTATATGAATAGGCTCCATGGTATAGCTATCTGGGGTATCACATTCCCATAAAGTCTGGTCCATAGTCCAAAGGCAGCAGGCGGGCAACCAGGCTCCTCCAATACAATGTGGCGAGATTGGTTTTGTCACAAAAAACATATGCTGAAGATGGCCACAAATTACTCCGAGAGTGGAACCTTCCTTCCACTACACCATCAAGCACTGTGGCACAGTAACAGACCCGACACACCTCAGGAAGGATTGCAAGAGACTGGAACACCACGTCTACAGCTAAGTGACTTTGTTTCACACTAACATATCTGTTATGGGCTGGGGCCTTGCCTCTCCTTTCTAGTATCTCATGTTTTATTTTTACAATATCATGTTAATAAGTTTAACTTTATCACCCTAAGAATGCATACTGCTCCCCATTAGCAAATGCATATTTCTAGACCTCTCAGACCGCAGCATTAGTCTCCTGTATGGAGAAAATCTACCCCCCTACTAGGCTACACATAGCCTTACATATGCTGTCTGTACGACACTGTACCATCTTCGACAGCCCTTTGTATATTGTTTTGTTGTTTGCTTTCTTTACTCATTGCCTTTATTCAATACTTTCACATGTACCATTTTGTTCCTCTGTCGGGCTCTGTCCGTACTATATACACCTATACTGTATGACCCAGGTTTCTAGCAGTCTTGACCGAACCCCCATACCTATACCTCAAGTTAGGCAGCACACACTGTAGACGCTAAAAACTAGCAAGGGAATGTTCATATTGTTGGGGACCAGAGCTGGAATAGGGCAGAACAAATGGAGAAGAGACATCCTGAGGAACATAGCGTATAACCTCATGCATTACCAATGACCTGCACAATACTATCCTTAAACACTAAAGGCTTAAATTCGCCCACAAAAGGCAACTAACATTAGGCAGAAGCGAGAAAAAGTAAAGCACAAGTGGCCTTTTTTCAAGGAATCCATTTTAAATGGGGAAGCAGACCCAAATTCTGCTCTGCTCTCTTCCCCCACAACTTCCACTCCTGCTTCCAGACAAAAAAAACGTGGAGTGTCCATGCTGATCAGCAGGGATGTCTCCTTCACATTTATCAAAAAAGTGGGTGATAGGAAGGGCAGGTATTTGTTAATCCAATGCTACATCAATAATGCCCCCTTTACGCTAGTCAATGTCTATGGACCAAATGATAATCAGCATAAGTTTTTTGTTAAGATGTTCAGCCTAATCTCATTGTACCAATTCGGGGAAGTCATACTGGGTGGGGACACAAACTTTCTTTTGAATGCCTCTACTGACACCTCCTTGACCCTCTCAGTCCATGCACATACAGCCAGACAACAAACAACTATAGCTTCCAAAAAGTCATTATTTTTAAGACATTATTTTATGCCATGAATTTGTTGACCATTGGAGAATACTCCATCGCACAGAAATAGACAACACTTTTCACTCCGCAGTACACAACACGTATACAAGGATTGATAGGTTCCTGGTATCAACTAAATTAATTGACAAAATTCAGGCAGCCACTACAGGTCTCATCACCTGGTCGGACCACGCACTGATCACACTGGCAATCCAAGAACATTTCCAACCAACAGGTAGGGGCACATGGAAACTTAACGATGCATTGCTTAAAAATCTAAATTTGGTCTCCACAATACAATAAGACATTAAGTCATACTTTACAGAGAACGACCCCTCAGATACAAATATTGAAACAGTGTGGCAAGCCCACAAAGCCGTAATTAGAGGCACGCTTATCAGAAACAAGACAGACACCATTACACAAAGCTCATACGAGACATTACTGACTTAATGCACAAAAAAAGCTGAACCTATGCAGGGACACACAAACCGAACTGACCTCCCTACAAAATAAACTCAAAACCCTAGATTTCGAAAAAACTACCTACCGTATAATATATAATAAAATACTCTAGTATAAGACGAGTTTTTCAGCACATTTTTTTCAGCACATCGTCTTATACTCGAGTCGATGTCTGTATTATGGCAACTTACATTGCCATAATACAGACCAGGACCCCGGGCTCATTACAAGCCTAGCGGTCCTGTTGGGGGCTGGGAGCAAGCTGTTACTTACCTTTACAGCAGCTCCTGTCAGCACCCTTCTCCTCCGTGCCGTTCAACTCCACTGCAAGTCTCGCGAGAGCCACAGCCATCAGAGCGTTGCCACTAGTTACCGTGGCAACGCTCCGCGCGGCACGAAAACTGCGAGACTTACAGTGGAGCTGAACGGCACAGAGGAGAAGGGAGCTGACAGGAGCTGCTGTAAAGGTAAGTATCAGCTTGCTCCCCGCCCCCCTCCTGCACAGCCCATCCACTGGACCATCAGGGAATAATATAGCCCCCCCCCCCCCTCCCTGGCCATGTATCAAGCAGGAAGGGGGGGCTAAAAAAATTAATAATATTAAAATAAAATAAAATAAAAATGTAATATTACCGGTAAAAAAATAATAATAATAATATTAAAATAATATTAATAATAAATTATAATAAAAATGCCCACCCCCCACCAAGGTTACACACTCTGCATCACATACACAAACACACACTGCATCATATACACACAGTGCATTCATACACACACTGCATTATATACACACACACACTACATTATATACAAACACACACTCTGCATTATATACACACACATGCACACTGCATTCATTATATACACACACTGCAAATAAATATTAAATTAATATAATTTTGGGGGGGATTTAATTTTATTTCGAAATTTACCTATATATATACGGTACCTCCTACAGAAACACCAACATAGATTTTTCTCTCAAGGAAATAAGGCTGGGGCTCTTTAGCTGCACGCTCACAAAAAACAAGAATAGCATTTATAGAGTCTACACACAGGGGCAAATTGATCAACCCACAAGACATTGTAGACAAGTTTGCATCCTACTAGAGCTTCCTTTACAATATTAAAGATGACCCCAGCTCTTCCCCTCCCCTTTGCACTCCATCACTGAAATTTTACAGTCCATAGACATTCCAGAGTCCAGTCCAGAGGCTAGTGGTGTTGTGCAGAGAGGCACTGAGGCTAGTGGTGTTGTGCAGAGAGGCACTGAGGCTAGTGGTGTTGTGCAGAGAGGCACTGAGGCTAGTGGTGTTGTGCAGAGAGGCACTGAGGCTAGTGGTGTTGTGGAGAGAGGCACTGAGGCTAGTGCTGTTGTGGAGAGAGGCACTGAGGCTAGTGCTGTTGTGGAGAGAGGCATTGAGGCCAGTGGTGTTGTGCAGAGAGGCACTGAGGCTAGTGGTGTTGTGCAGAGAGGCTTGAAGACTATGGTGAGGCCTAATAGAAAGCAGTTGTTGTTGGGGGATTCCATCATAAGAGGTGTGGAGATGGACAATGGTGGTCTTGTGAGGTGTCTTCCCAGAGCTACTGCTCACAGAGACAGGAGACGTATCTGTAATATTGTTAAGCAAGCAAAGCAGGAAGGGGAATTGGATGTACTTGTCCATTTAGGGACAAATGACTTGGCTTGCAATGAGGTTTCAGAGGTTAAGGAAGTTTTTAGTGTTTTTGCCAATGATATACGGCAGGTTGCTTCCACACTGTCATTCTCTGAAGTTCTGCCTGTGCATAACACTCATAATGACAGGCGGATGCGTATTAGGGACTTTAACTTGTGGCTTGGTGAATGGTGACTGGAGCAAGGATTTGGCTTTATTGCTCATGGTAGCTCTGTTTGGAATGGAAATAAACTGTACAAAAAAGATGGTTTGAAGTATGTAATAGAGCACAAGCAATAATAACCCAATCCGATTTAGCTAAAGAACAAATTTGGTTTAAAATGGAACAGAGTTTACTTAATGATGAAATAAAGGAGGATATATATTCTCTTTTCTGGAAGACAGACCTTAGAAAAAAACCCAGACAGGGAAACTATGATAAGGGTCTGATTCTAAATAATAAATACCCATATGGAATAAATTAAGAAAAGATCTAGACTTACAAGACAAACTGCTTATTAGCATTGATTTTGGACAGCTGCAAAAAAATATTATTGATCTTAATATTCAGAGTTGGATTAAGGCAGGGGTTAACAAAATTAACAATATAATAGACAATGGTATGATAAAAGATTTTAATACTTTAACAGATGAATATAAGTTGCAATCTAAAGAGATATTTACCTATATGAGAATAAAGGGGTATCTTAAAGAGCATTTACCTAAAAACTACTCAGCGAAACATTTAATACTGGAACAACTATTAAAAAACCATACTATTATTAAGAAGTTAGTTTCAAAGTGTTTTAATTTAATCGAAATTGACCCGGAAGAAATTATTGGTTTAGTAATATCAAAATGGGAAAAGGAGATAGACAATAACATAAGATACGACGACTGGACGAAAGCAATAAATCTGATAAAAAAAAATGTACATTGTTTGAACCTAGTGGAACTTCAATACAAAATCATGAATAGATGGTACTTAACGCCAGATAGACTAGCTAAAATGTACCCTGATGCATCGGATAAATGCTGGCGCTGTGGGGCACATAAGGCAGGAATGTTACATGTATGGTGGGAATGTGGATTAATAAAAAGATTTTGGTCTATGATAACTATGAATATTGAATCATGGACAGGAATTAATATCGATAAGAAACCAGAGTATTTTTTGTTACAACTACATATGTCTCAGAATTATGATCAATTTGCTGTTTTGATAATCCATATATTGCTAGCAGCTAAAATATCAATTGCTAGGAAATGGAAAACCAGAGAAACCCCAATATGGGAGGAAGTAAAATCACAATTAATCTACCAGCTGAAAATGGAGATAGGGATAGTTAAAGAACCAAATACTTTGAAAAACTGGCTAGGTATTATACAGGAAAATTAGTCTATAGTTAAACCCTGCTTACATTTGACATAAGGATATCTTAATGCCATAACAGGAGTATAAAAATATTAAATCGAAATTTATTCTGACTCATGAGAGCCCTCAGTCTGGATTATTGTTAATGTATTGTATGTCAGTTATGTTTACACTTGAAAATTGTAATACGCAATGTAATATGGTAAAATGGTAATGCATATGATGTTGTATATGTTTTATATAATAAGAAAAAGAATAAAATATTAAATAAGTAAAAAAAAAAAAAAAAAAGATGGTTTGCATCTTTCTCAAAAGGGAACAAATGTTCTCAGTGAGCAGTTCAGAGGTTTTGCTAGGATGTATTTAAACTAGGAGGGGGGGGGGGCAAAAGGGTGATAAAACATCAATCCAATTGTCCCCCAAAACAAGGACAGAAGGTGCCTGTAGCAAGTGTGTTAAAAAATGATAAGCTTAGAGTCATGTCTACAAATGCTCGCAGTTTAGGAAATAAGATCCATGAACTTGTGGCAATAATGGCAACTGATAGTGTAGATTTAGTCGCTGTTACTGAGACATGGTATAATGAAAAAAATGACTGGGACATAGCAATACCAGGGTACTCTTTATATAGAAAAGACAGGGAAGGCAAGAAAGGGGAAGGGGTGGCCCTGTATGTGAAGGATAGCATAAAATCTAGCCTAATAAAGGTTAGTGAGATGAACATAGAGTCCATTTGGGTTACGTTAGAATTTGGTAATCACACAGTAATTCATGTAGGTGTGATTTATAGGCCCCCAGGACAAATTGAAGAGTTAGATAATCTACTAGTTGAAGAAATAGCTAAAATGACAATGAAGGGGGAAGTTATCATCATGGGTGACTTTAATCTTCCTGATGTGAATTGGAAAACAAAAATAGCTACTTGTGCCAGAAGCACACATATTCTAAACTCCCTACTGGGATTGTCTCTAAAACAAGTCGTTGAGGAGCCAACTCGTAAAGAGGCCATACTAGATTTAGTGTTAACAAATAGAGATTTGGTATCAGATATTACTGTAGGTGAAAGTTTTTAGGATCCAGTGATCATCAGTCAGTGTGGTTTAATATAAGAACAGTGACTGAGTCACACCACACAAAAATAAAAGTTTTAGACTTTAGAAAAACAGACTTTTCTAAAATTAGAATATGTGTAAAGGAGTCATTATCAGACTGGAGCAACTTAAATGGAGTCCAAAAGAAATGGGATTATTTAAAAGCTGCACTACTGAAGGCAACAGAAAATTGCATTAGGCTTGTCAGTAAAAAATTCAAGAAACCACTGTGGTACTCCGCAGATGTGGCCAAAATAGTAAAAAACTAAAATTTAGCATTTAGTAATTATAAAAAAAAAACAGAGTGAGGAAGACAGAATGACCTATAAGATTAGGCAGAAAGAGGCTAAGCAAATTATAAGAGCTTCCAAATCACACACAGAAGAGAAAATAGCACAGTCAGTAAAAAAGGGGGACAAAACTTTTTTAGATACATAAATGAGAAAAGAAAAGTAAAACAAGGATTAGTTAGATTAAAAACAAAAGAAGGAAGGTATGTAGATGAGGATAAAGGTCTAGCTGACTGCCTCAATGAATATTTTTGTTCGGTATTTACAGCTGAAAATGAAGGAAAGGGACCTCCATTAAAAAAAGGATAAATGAGTCATTTATTACACGTGAGTTTGCAGAGGAAGAGGTTCTATTTCAACTGTCAAAAGTAAAGACAAATAAGTCAATGGGACCTGATGGAATACACCCAAAGCTATTAAAAGAGCTTAGTGGTGTACTAGCAAAACCATTAACAGATTTATTTAACCAATCATTGTTAACAGGAGAAGTCCCAGAAGATTGGAAGTTAGCGAATGTTGTGCCCATTCACAAGAAAGGTAATAGGGAGGAGTGGGGCAACTATAGGCCAGTAAGCCTTACTTCAGTAGTGGGGAAAGTGATTGAAACCATGTTAAAGGATAGGATTGTTGAACATCTAAAAACACATGGATTTCAAGATCAGAGACAACATGGGTTTACTTCAGGGAGATCATGCCAAACTCATCTTATTGATTTTTTTGATTGGGTAACTAAAATTATAGATCAGGGTGGTGCAGTAGACATTGCTTACCTAGATTTCAGTAAGGCTTTTGACACTGTTGCACATAGAAGGCTTATCAATAAACTGCAATCTTTGAGTTTGGATTCCAATATTGTTGAATGGGTAAGGCAGTGGCTGAGTGACAGGCAACAGAGGGTTGTAGTCAATAGAGTATATTTGAAGCTTGGGCTTGTCACCAGTGGGGTACCTCAGGGATCTGTACTTGGACCCATTCTCTTTAATATTTTTATTAGTGATATTGCAGAAGGTCTTGATGGTAAGGTGTGTCTTTTTGCGGATGATACTAAGATATGTAACAGGGTTGATGTTCCAGGAGGGATAAGCCAAATGGCAAATGATTTAGGTAAACTAGAAAAATGGTCAGAGTTGTGGCAACTGACATTTAATGTGCATAAGTGCAAGATAATGCATCTTGGACGTAAAAACCCAAGGGCAGAGTACAGAATATTTGATAGAGTCCTAACCTCAACATCTGAGGAAAGGGATTTAGGGGTGATTATTTCTGAGGACTTAAAGGTAGGCAGACAATGTAGTAGAGCAGCAGGAAATGCTAGCAGAATGCTTGGTTGTATAGGGAGAGGTATTAGCAGTAGAAAGAGGGAAGTGCTCATGCCATTGTACAGAACACTGGTGAGACCTCATTTGGAGTACTGTACACAGTACTGGAGACCATATCTTCAGAAGGATATTGATACCTATTGAGAGTTCAAAGAAGGGCTACTAAACTGGTTCATGGATTGCAGGATAAAACTTACCAGGAAAGTTTAAAGGATCTTAACATGTATAGCTTGGTGGAAAGACGAGACAGGGGGGATATGATAGAAACATTTAAATACATAAAGGGAATCAACACAGTAAAGGAGGAGACTATATTTAAAAGAAGAAAAACTACCACAACAAGAGGACATAGTCTTAAATTAGAGGGACAAAGGTTTAAAATTAATATCAGGAAGTATTACTTTACTGAGAGGGTAGTGGATGCATGGAATAGCCTTCAAGCTGAAGTGGTAGAGGTTAACACAGTAAAGGAGTTTAAGCATGTGTGGGATAGGCATAAGGCTATCCTAACTATAAGATAATGCCAGGGACTAATGAAAGTATTTAGAAAACTGGGCAGACTAGATGGGCCTAATGGTTCTTATCTGCCGTCACATTCTATGTTTCTATGTTTCTATGTTTCTATTCCCACTCTACAAACCACCGAGATTGAAGCTCTCACTTCACCATTTACTGTGGTAGAGATGGAGAAGGCCATCCGAGACCTGCCTGAACAAAAGGCACTGGACCCGGATGGCTTCACTAATCTCTACTATCAGACATTTACAAGCATTCTCTCGTCCCCCCTGATGCACTTATACAACTCCTGCTTCACCTCAGGACAGATGACAAATGACATGCTTCTAGTGCACATTTCGACTTGACCCAAACCAGGCAAACCCCTGACTCAATGTCAAAATTTCAGACCAATTTCCCTCCTGTACACTGACGTCAAAATGAATGCCAACTTTCTAGCCAACAGACTCTCCACGATTTTGCCTAGACTGATACACAACAAACAATCTGGGTTTATTAATGGCAGACAAGGCTCAGATAATACATGACACAAGCCCAGGATGCTGAGAAGGCATTTGGCAGACTCAACTGGCAATATATGACACAAATGTGGCTTCCCCGACAACCTCATCTCAGGAATCATGGCCCTCTACAATGACCCACAAGCAGAGTATCCAATTCCGGATTTCTCTCAAAACCATTCAACATCACAAATGGCACCAGACGGACAACTTTCCTATTACAAGCTCAAACAAAACAAAATGCAAGCCTTACCAATAAATTTGCTTACCCAACTTAAACAACAATTGAGACAAACACATACCTTTGACTGGAGAACTACAGACATCAGATACTTGGACATCAAACTTGGGCCCTCCCCAATGACACAATTGACCTAAATTTTAAACTGCTCATACATGTGCAAGATTCAACGGTGGAAAACAGTGAAGCTCTCCAGGCTTGGCAGATAAAACACGGTCAAAATTATCCTCCTCCCAAAAATCCTCTATAAATCAGAATGCTACCAGTCTACATTAAACCAGCGTTTCATAAACACCTTCAATCTATTATCTGTTCATCGCACTTCTTCAGATGCACTCTGACCAAGGTGGGATGGGCTTCCCAGACGTCCTAAAATACTATGAATGCCTCCCAACTTGAAGCAGCAATTAAATTACACTCACATAGAGGGATTTACCAATGGGTAGACATGGAGCATGCAAAAGCTCCAGGGAGCTCCCGTTGACAGCCCTATGGACGCCAAGATCACTCAGACCGAACATGTCTCAACTATTTCCCACCACGGCCCTAACCATATAACATTGGGACACATTACACCGAAGCCAGACCAGGCTTGACAAGTTCCTTCCTCGAGCCCCTTTAACTGCTCTGACTACACTCTCCCCATGGTTGACTCTAAGCACCTGGAAAAAGCAAGACATCTCCTACATTGCAAATGTATGCCACCAACATCAACTTCTGCCCTTCCCAGACATCCAGGAAAAATATGGTCTACCCAACTCCTCTGTCTTTCAATACCTCCAATTAAAAAGCATTATCTCTTCTATAATACTAACAGACACAGAACTTACCCACTCCAAACCATACTTCCTAGACCTTATCCATGATAGGTGCTGGCAAACACCTACAAAACCCAAATCATTGGCTCTGTGTTATGTCCCTGTTAAGCAATAGCAATGCAAAACCTTTCCCATTTAAAAAAAGCAATGGCAATCACAATGCAATCTTTCCCCTTCAGGGCAAACTTGGCCACTCTCACTCAATACACTTCGGGGCATCACCAACTGATATTCCCCCGTAGAAGCTCATAAGAGGCAAATTTATAGGTGGTACCTAACCCCTAGCAGACTGCACAAGATTTACCCTCCGGTGCCGGCATTTTGCTGGAGATGTAGAGGTGCCGAGGGGACGATGAACCATATGTGGTGGGACTGCCCCGTCCTTACACCCCTCTGGAAAAATGTAGGGGACATTCTTCAGACCTTGAAACAAAAATAAAGGGGGTCCAGGCACTCCTTGGTTCAATACAGGCACTTTATTGGAACCACAGCAACGTTTCGACAGTGAGGTCTTTGTCAAGTGCTTGACAAAGACCTCACGGTCTAAACATTGCTGTGGTTCCAATAAAGTGCCTGTATTGAAACAAGGAGTGCCTGGACCCACTTTATTTTTGTTTCATCGATTATGGGAAACTGGTGTTTGGTTCTGGTACAGTAAGCACCCTGGCTCTGCTTGATGGGAGTGAGTGCAGTTCCATATATTTGTTAAATTCTTCAGACCCTTAAACAGGTGGTGTCAATAATTATCCTAGCGGCAAGAAACCTGATAGCGGCCAGGTGGAAGCAAACGATTTGCCCCACCAAGCAACAACTGATGGACAAAATTAATCAATACTATATATATGAACGTATGTCCACAACCTCACACAAACAATCTAAAAAATTCCACGAAGCTTGGGAACCATGGGTCACACTGGGTGTGATGCAACCACCATTAGTGCCACCCTAGTCGCAACCTCCCCAAAGCCTCCCATGCCCCTAAGTATATATGGCCTTTCGATAATTACATAACGAAGCATGAACACACCATACCCCACCTACGACTGATGGGCAAGACGCCCAAAATTACGCACACAAGGTGTACACAAGGTGATAGCCTCAAAGGCTGGTATTAAGTTACCCCTTTCCCCCCCCACCCCCTTTCATCTTTCACCCCCCCCAGCTTTTACTATGAACAATTGTATAACTTTTATGTACAATTCATGTGAACCGCTTCAGATGTATGGATACTTACCTTGATTCCACAGTCCCCTCCCTCCCACCCACCCTTTTTCTTATTTATGTACCCCCCTCTCCCTCATTTGTCATTAATATCAATAAAATCAGAAGTATAAAAAATATATAAATATTGAATAAAAAAAATGATATAAAAAAAAATAATATATATAAAAATATGAAAAGCTACATTGACCTTGCAAGGAATTAAATATGTGGTACAGAAATAATGCAAATTGAGCATTACCCTAGAGCTCTAAAATACATGAAAAAAAGGATATATCTAGTATGATTTATCTCTATAAATATAAATATAAGTTGTGACAAACTGCCATTTGCCATTGGGTATTGGAGAGGACTGATTGCTAGCCTCCTGCCCTGCAACTATGGCCCTGGGATGTATTGCCCTTTAAGAATTGTATTTGGGCATCATGGATTTTTATTCTACTGTTTCTGGCACT
Organism: Pelobates fuscus; assembly: GCF_036172605.1. Classification (NCBI taxonomy): domain Eukaryota; kingdom Metazoa; phylum Chordata; class Amphibia; order Anura; family Pelobatidae; genus Pelobates; species Pelobates fuscus. The sequence goes on from NC_086319.1 coordinate 140,099,068, forward strand.
TTAACTGTGTTGTACAAAGAAAGGGTTTGTACTTTTAAACTGGCACTTCGGATGCAGTCGAAGTGCCGAAGTCGTCGAAGTGCCGAAGTAGTCGAAGTGGCCGCCTTTAGACAGTCGAACACGTGGTGGCGGCCATTTTAATGCAGTCAAACGCGGTCAGCGGTGTGTGCCGTCAAATCCCTGGAACAGAAATCGGCCACACATTTGAACGAACACCGCTGACCTGCCCTTCGACAATGCGGCTGGAGACTAAGTCGTGTTCGAAGATTCAAACACACGTTCGAACGGGACTTTGTCATGTTGTGTGTAAAATAGACCTCCAGTAGACAATTTAACACCACGGAAACGCAACCCCGGTTTCACTTCGACACTTCGACAGAAGTCGAAGTGCGTTCAACGATTCGAACGCCGCCTTCGGATGGGACTTACTTTTCAGGGCAGAATTAGACCGACCGCACAGCCTGAATCTGTGGAACTGTTTTGGGCATGCAAACAGGCGTGCGGTCGGTCCAAAGAGACTTTTTAATATTTCTGGAACCACTGAACGGATTTTCACGAATTTTGAATATGTTGTTCCACAAGTTGTGTTGTTCATAAAAATTATGAACAACAGTTGTGTTGTTCATAAAAGTTTTATTCATGTATGGTGTAAAATGAGAAAGTTGTAAAAATTTATAAAAAGTATAAGTTTTAGCTTGGAGATAATTGAGTAGATACAGTAAGAAATTCAATTATCTCCCAAGCAGAGGGGAGGGAATCTGTGGGATGTAACCGTTATCTGGTTGGTTAATGCCTAATTGCCTGTGGGCGTCTCCCTTGCAGGGGAGAACTGAATAAAAGCAGAGTACCTGCCATTAAACATCAGATCTTCTTGACCCTCAATATGTAGCCTTGTCTCGTTATTGGAGGGAACTGCTATATCACACTGGGGATTGCTATGCTCTGCATACTCCCTTGAGCTTTAATCACTTAGCTCTTGTTCATGATAAGCTCTCCTGGAGGAGAGGTCTTCCCCACACAGTCCTGGAGGACAGAAGCTGATCCAGGGTGGACGGAAGACGGCGAGGCTCCAGTTAAGCTACGGCGGTTGTGGAGTCTGCGGTGGTTGTGGTGTCCAGTGTGGTGCTTGTGGTCCTCGGCGCAAGCTAGGAAGCGTCCATTAATGGAAGGTGTCCGTTACATAAGTATTCCTTTCATAGATGTTGCCACATTTAATATTGAAAAAATCTACAGTACACTGGTCTCTGACATTAAAATGGTGTCATATTTGTTAACTTTGAGTGCCAAGGCGATTTTTCATATATGTCATATTGCAAAATACATTATTACAATAATTGTTTATTTATTTTAAATAACACATGAGACATCCTTTTGACACATGATATGTCTATAACTCTAGGTCTGTACAAATATACTATAAAAGCAAATAAACTAAATAAAATAAAAATAATCCAGCTTCGTAATTGTGCCTGTCATCATATATATACACAATTAAAACAGCAAAAGAAAAAATATTTTAATTTTTTTAACCATTTTAACCATTTTTTAATCATACTCAGGATTTTTTAGCAAATTGTAATAGTAAAATTCTAATATAATAGCAGCTATATCTCACATACCTAGGATAGCTGTTTGAGGTAGTTACTGTTTATTGCTGCTGTTTGGAATGGGTAGACAATAGCATGTCCACACCCACATTGCTTAATTAACCCCTTCAGGACGGAGTCAATAGTGCACGTTCTGATCAAAACAAAACGTAAACAAAAACTGGAATTTGCGCTATGTGTCTGTTCACCCGTAGTTCCCCTCTTTCAAATTATATGCACCCACACTTATTATATATCATTTTGTTCAGGAGAAACAGGGCTTTAATCTATCATTAACTATTCATATATGGAACATCATTTATTATGAATAAAAGTAAAAAAAATGTGAGAAAATAAGATTTTTTTTTAAATTTGCATTTCCGTCTGACATTTTAACTGTGAATGTCATAATACTGTTAGGTTTTACTGCAAAAAAAATACACATATTTGTAATCAGCGATGTCTCACGAGTACAACAGTACCCCCCATTAACAGGTTTTATGTTGTTTTGGAACGTTACAGGGTCAAATATAGAACATTACATTTTCAAATTGAAATTTGCCAGATTGGTAATGTTACCTTTGAGACGGTGTGGTAGCCCAGGAATGAGAATTACCCCCATAATGGCATACCATTTGAAAAAGTAGACAAGCCAAGGTATTGAAAGTGGGGTATGTTTAGTCTTTTTTAGTAGCCACTTAGTCACAAACACTGGCCAAAGTTAGCGTTCATATTTGTTTTTGTGTGAAAAAAGCAAAAAACGAATATTTGGCCAGTGTTTGTGACTAAGTGGCTACTAAGAAAGACTGGACATACCCCACTTGCAATACCTCGGGTTGTCTACTTTTGCAAATGGTATGCCATCATGGGGGTAATTCTCATTCCTGGGCTACCATACGCTCTCAAAGGCAACATAACCAATCTGGCAAATTTCAATGTGAAAAAAATGAAATGCAAGCCTTATATGTGACTCTCTAACGTTCCAAAACACCATAAAACCTGTACATGGGGGGTACTGTTATTCTCGGGAGACTTCACTAAACACAAATATTAGTGTTTTAAAACAGTAAAACATATTACAACAATAATATAGACCATAAAAGTGCAGTTCGCTTGTAAAAAATGCAAAAAACGTCACTTTTACTTAAAATATCATCGTTGTAATACAATTTACCAGTTTGAAACACGAATATTTGAGTTCAGCGAAGTCTCCCGGGTAAAACAGTACCCCCTATGTACAGGTTTTATGGTGTCTTGGAGAGTTACAGGGTCAAATATAGTGCTTGCAAATTAAATTCTCTGCACTTTCTCCCTGTGTTGTCATGCATGTCAATCAAATTTTAATTAATCAAATCACATAATTACGTTAAAAGATTATTTAAATATACATGTAGAATTTTAATATATATGCATTTATAGGTATTTAAATTCTACGTGTATACTGATGTAATCTTTTATCTAATTATTTGTATTTATCTATATATATATATTTGCGGTTATTTGCATTTTATATATAGATAGATATATATAGAATGTCATTCTAAGTGTATTTTGTTACCGATATATATATATTTATAACAAAATACAGTTAGAATGAAATTACATATGCATATATAATTTATATTAAATTTTGTTTCAATATTGTATTTATTTATTTTATTATTTAATTTATTTATTATTTTAATTATACGTATTTATATATAATATATATACTTATATTAATATTAAAATACACTTTGTATGACGTTACATATATATAATATGTGTATATATATTATATATATAATATATATACATATTATATATATATATAAAAATGCATTTATTTTATTTTTACACATGTCTAATTTTTTTTTTTTAATTCTTCCCACCAGCAGGGGGACTGTCTGATATTTCAAACAGTCCCCCTGCTGGCATATCCACAGCCAGCTATAGGGGGCCATGTGATCGCTCTTTGAGAGCGATCACATGGCCCCCGGGGGCCTGATTTGCCGTGGGAGGGCTGCCTGGGCTGTGTGGCAGTCCTCCCGAAGCGGATCGCGGCGGAGGTAAGTATAACTTACCTCCTGGGGCTGCAAGCCGTTACGGCGTGCTATGCCGTCATAACGGCGTTAAAGCCCACTTAACCCGTGACGGCATAGCACGCCGTAACGGCGTTAAGGGGTTAACAAAAGTCCCCATCTACCCAATGTACGTATATATATATATATATACACACACACACACACACACAGATCTATAAAGATACATATTCCTCAAATTGTGTATAACCACAACTGCAGTTTACTAACCACAACGGTCATCCCTAGGGGTTCAGCAATAGTTTAAGCTGAGGCAAAAGGTATTCCATATATGCACAGTTAGTTTTATATCAAAATATATATATATATATATATATATATATAAAAGAAAAGGACTAATAGTGAGATAGTAACACCCACAAAGATGAACCAGGTGGGCGTCTATTCCACAGAATGATATCTCAGAACTTAAAGTAAAAATAATTGTGGGATATACCCTTTATTAAGCCGCTTACGGACAAAACAAAAACATAGTGTAGAAATAGTGAAAAACTCGTGTAAATTATAAGTGAATTAAAAACTGGGTGGATGCAGTATGGGTATTCCACAATAGTAATGAGGGTGACAAGGGAAATATCTGAAGTATAGTATTAAGTTAGGATACGGTATATATTATAATCTATACTAAGACAGATATTTTGAGCACCCTAGCCCTGCGTACATAGAGGGCTTTGTGGATATCCCGGCTAATAAACGTGGGGCCACAGTTTTTATTAATAAACTCTAATGGTAGGTATACGTAATTAGGAACAAACACCCCTAGTTCCTATTCAGTAAAGTCTATATTGAGTTAGAGGAGAGTGTACTCTATGAATACTATTCTATATTTATACAGCAGAATATCGGTATATCAGGAGCTGCTCAGTTAGTCAGGGCAAAAAAAGCAATACCCATCAGTCTATATACAGCTCCAGTGGATAGTAGATGGGAGTACTTCTCACCAGATATTACCAGATATTACCAGGTTTGGGTGCCTCAAAAATAAACTTAATATTTCTCTCTAGTAGCCTACAGAGAGTAATCATACCCTAGTCTCGACAAGACATTCAGTTCGATTAGTTATAATGCAGTTTTTATTGCCTGCTGAACAGCTGATAGTGCAGGGTATGCCTGTGGGACTTAGATATAACACACATATATAGAGTGCCTCCCAAGGAGGTCAGCATTAGTATTGAGTACATACATCGGTTGAGAGTATATGGAACAGCCGGTCCAGCCCCTATGTACACTTAATTAAGCTGCTATTTCAAAACAGCCTACCACTATACAGTGCTACACAGTGCAGGGGAGTAATCCAGCTAACCATGATATTGTCCCACTCAAGTCTCACTCATAAGTATATTCAAAATTTCCAAAAAATAAAAATAAAATTAAACTGCTGCTTCAAGGCAGCCTAGCGTTATATGTACCCCACAGACTGTCTAGCTGACTAGAGAGGTTAGTACTGCCTCCAAAACGTCTATTTCCCTATATGTGAACACAAACTGCAAAGTTCCCTATTCATTAGTGCTACCAGGACTGACTACTATTGCTGCTAGAAGAAAAAGGTAGCCTAACAGTCTCCAATCAAAGCATAGTCAGTTGGTCCATAACCAGAGCAAACTTCCCCCGTTATTAGTTAGCCAAATGCATCCCCCAGTATTAAAAATAACGGCAAAACGCTCGACGCGCGTTTCGGCGTGCTCACACGCCTTTGTCAAGAGCTCCTGGCACAGCTGGGAGGAGATGAATATAAGCCGAGGGGAGTCCCGCCCATCTATCCGTGCCTTCCAATCGGCACGGTTGCGGATTAGCAGAGGGCGGGATTAGACCCCGATACACGTATTCCTCCCTCATAGGCTCATTGTTTGGAGAGTCACGTGTCTCCGGCATAGCGATCGCGTTAGTTGTCACCATGGTGACGTAAATATCCTCATGGTGTGCGCGCGCAGTACATAGTAGCTGCACAGCGTCCTAGATTTGGAAACCTAATGACCCCAAACAGTCTCCATTAATTTCGCCCTAAACAGGGCGATATAACTGAGCTGACTTCAATTAGTGATGGGAGATTTGGCATAGTAGTAATAGTAGTTAATCCCTTTTCTTCACAGGAGAATCAATGATTATCTCAATCTAAAAAGGGGGAGTGTATTCATTCCCAAAAAAAGGTCACCAGGAATCTTCCATGCAGAGTGTCATTCTCTGTAGTGGTTTACTAAATATGTGTAGATGACCCTTTGGGGTAACGTTCACCATAGACACTGTGCTAAATGAGTTAATTGAGTCTTAAGGTCCAAGATATCTTTTCATTTGTTATATATATATTGACTAACATAGGAGATTGATGAGAAAACTTCTCTTGTATCCTTTTATGGACGCAAGTGTACATATATCCACTCATCTATATGTTCCATAGTCGTCATTTTGGTATGTTGGACCTGTGCCAGGTATAGGGTATATACAGTACGAAATTATTATATGTAAATCAAAAAAATTATAATAATCAAATGACAATATTTACAGGTAACGGCTTCTCTTAACAGAGTAATGCCGTTCATTTATCTATTTATGTTAGCAGGAATCTTAATATTTTTTACTTTTTACGTAATTTATATACGTATGTGTTTGCATGGTCAGGGAGGGTCACGGGATTAGGAGTGGACCCTGTACTGGTGGTTATATATAGGGAGAAAAAGAAAAGCCTTCATTTAGGCCTTTTGGGCTCAGGGTCTTAAGTTTATATATCCACCTACACTCCTTTTGGCGTAACAGTTTGTCAAAATCGCCTCGTCTCTGATCCCGTTTTACCCATTCCAATCCGCAAAACCTAATCTCACTAGAGACACCCTCATGGAAATTCTTCAGGTGTCTGGAGATAGGGGTTTCCATGCGGTTTTTTGGGGACCTTACGTGCTCTTTGATCCGTTCCTTGAGTGGTCTGAAGGTTTTACCCACATATAACATATTACAGCTGCAGACTAGAAGGTATACCACCCCGGCTGTATTACAGTTGAAAAAATGGGTAATCTCAAAAACTTGTTGTCCATCACTGTCTTGGACTTTTTTAGAATCACGCAGAATATACTTGCACGCGACACATCTGCCGCACCCGAAAGAGCCACATGGAGGATTACGGCCTAACCATGTCGCTTTAGTCTGTTTCGTTGAAAAATGACTTGGTACTAGTATATCGCGGAGGTTTTTGCCTCTACGAGCTGTAATGGTTGCTTTAGAGCTAAGGACGTCTTTCAGGTGGACATCCTTCAGGAGGATGGGCCAGAATTTCTCAATAGAGTTCTTCACTGTGTTCCACCCTGTATCGTAAGTTCCAATCATACGGATGAGCTTATCAGATGGTATTTTCGGTTGGTCCAGGATAAGGCCATCTCTATCCATTTCTAAGGCCCGTCTATATGCCTTTTTCAGACATTTATTCGGGTATCCTTTTTCGCGGAATTGTTGTCTTAATAGGGCTGCTTTTATTTTAAAGTCCGATAGGTCTGTACAATTCCTGCGTACTCTTAAGTATTGCCCAACTGGTATGCCCTGCTTCAAAGGCCTAGGGTGACAGCTGTCCCATCTCAAGAGTGCATTAGATGCAGTTGGCTTCTTGTAAAGGGTTGTTTTCAGAGAGCCATTTGTATTAATAGAGATGGTTATGTCCAGGAAATTCAATGATTGTCCCCCAAATTCTGCTGTAAATTTGAGGTTCTCTTCATTGATGTTCAAAAGGGAGACGAACTCATTAAACTCATCTTCTATGCCCAGCCAGACAATGAAAACGTCATCTATATACCTAAGCCATGTATGTATTTTAGGTATATAGATGACGTTTTCATTGTCTGGCTGGGCATAGAAGATGAGTTTAATGAGTTCGTCTCCCTTTTGAACATCAATGAAGAGAACCTCAAATTTACAGCAGAATTTGGGGGACAATCATTGAATTTCCTGGACATAACCATCTCTATTAATACAAATGGCTCTCTGAAAACAACCCTTTACAAGAAGCCAACTGCATCTAATGCACTCTTGAGATGGGACAGCTGTCACCCTAGGCCTTTGAAGCAGGGCATACCAGTTGGGCAATACTTAAGAGTACGCAGGAATTGTACAGACCTATCGGACTTTAAAATAAAAGCAGCCCTATTAAGACAACAATTCCGCGAAAAAGGATACCCGAATAAATGTCTGAAAAAGGCATATAGACGGGCCTTAGAAATGGATAGAGATGGCCTTATCCTGGACCAACCGAAAATACCATCTGATAAGCTCATCCGTATGATTGGAACTTACGATACAGGGTGGAACACAGTGAAGAACTCTATTGAGAAATTCTGGCCCATCCTCCTGAAGGATGTCCACCTGAAAGACGTCCTTAGCTCTAAAGCAACCATTACAGCTCGTAGAGGCAAAAACCTCCGCGATATACTAGTACCAAGTCATTTTTCAACGAAACAGACTAAAGCGACATGGTTAGGCCGTAATCCTCCATGTGGCTCTTTCGGGTGCGGCAGATGTGTCGCGTGCAAGTATATTCTGCGTGATTCTAAAAAAGTCCAAGACAGTGATGGACAACAAGTTTTTGAGATTACCCATTTTTTCAACTGTAATACAGCCGGGGTGGTATACCTTCTAGTCTGCAGCTGTAATATGTTATATGTGGGTAAAACCTTCAGACCACTCAAGGAACGGATCAAAGAGCACGTAAGGTCCCCAAAAAACCGCATGGAAACCCCTATCTCCAGACACTTGAAGAATTTCCATGAGGGTGTCTCTAGTGAGATTAGGTTTTGCGGATTGGAATGGGTAAAACGGGATCAGAGACGAGGCGATTTTGACAAACTGTTACGCCAAAAGGAGTGTAGGTGGATATATAAACTTAAGACCCTGAGCCCAAAAGGCCTAAATGAAGGCTTTTCTTTTTCTCCCTATATATAACCACCAGTACAGGGTCCACTCCTAATCCCGTGACCCTCCCTGACCATGCAAACACATACGTATATAAATTACGTAAAAAGTAAAAAATATTAAGATTCCTGCTAACATAAATAGATAAATGAACGGCATTACTCTGTTAAGAGAAGCCGTTACCTGTAAATATTGTCATTTGATTATTATAATTTTTTTGATTTACATATAATAATTTCGTACTGTATATACCCTATACCTGGCACAGGTCCAACATACCAAAATGACGACTATGGAACATATAGATGAGTGGATATATGTACACTTGCGTCCATAAAAGGATACAAGAGAAGTTTTCTCATCAATCTCCTATGTTAGTCAATATATATATAACAAATGAAAAGATATCTTGGACCTTAAGACTCAATTAACTCATTTAGCACAGTGTCTATGGTGAACGTTACCCCAAAGGGTCATCTACACATATTTAGTAAACCACTACAGAGAATGACACTCTGCATGGAAGATTCCTGGTGACCTTTTTTTGGGAATGAATACACTCCCCCTTTTTAGATTGAGATAATCATTGATTCTCCTGTGAAGAAAAGGGATTAACTACTATTACTACTATGCCAAATCTCCCATCACTAATTGAAGTCAGCTCAGTTATATCGCCCTGTTTAGGGCGAAATTAATGGAGACTGTTTGGGGTCATTAGGTTTCCAAATCTAGGACGCTGTGCAGCTACTATGTACTGCGCGCGCACACCATGAGGATATTTACGTCACCATGGTGACAACTAACGCGATCGCTATGCCGGAGACACGTGACTCTCCAAACAATGAGCCTATGAGGGAGGAATACGTGTATCGGGGTCTAATCCCGCCCTCTGCTAATCCGCAACCGTGCCGATTGGAAGGCACGGATAGATGGGCGGGACTCCCCTCGGCTTATATTCATCTCCTCCCAGCTGTGCCAGGAGCTCTTGACAAAGGCGTGTGAGCACGCCGAAACGCGCGTCGAGCGTTTTGCCGTTATTTTTAATACTGGGGGATGCATTTGGCTAACTAATAACGGGGGAAGTTTGCTCTGGTTATGGACCAACTGACTATGCTTTGATTGGAGACTGTTAGGCTACCTTTTTCTTCTAGCAGCAATAGTAGTCAGTCCTGGTAGCACTAATGAATAGGGAACTTTGCAGTTTGTGTTCACATATAGGGAAATAGACGTTTTGGAGGCAGTACTAACCTCTCTAGTCAGCTAGACAGTCTGTGGGGTACATATAACGCTAGGCTGCCTTGAAGCAGCAGTTTAATTTTATTTTTATTTTTTGGAAATTTTGAATATACTTATGAGTGAGACTTGAGTGGGACAATATCATGGTTAGCTGGATTACTCCCCTGCACTGTGTAGCACTGTATAGTGGTAGGCTGTTTTGAAATAGCAGCTTAATTAAGTGTACATAGGGGCTGGACCGGCTGTTCCATATACTCTCAACCGATGTATGTACTCAATACTAATGCTGACCTCCTTGGGAGGCACTCTATATATGTGTGTTATATCTAAGTCCCACAGGCATACCCTGCACTATCAGCTGTTCAGCAGGCAATAAAAACTGCATTATAACTAATCGAACTGAATGTCTTGTCGAGACTAGGGTATGATTACTCTCTGTAGGCTACTAGAGAGAAATATTAAGTTTATTTTTGAGGCACCCAAACCTGGTAATATCTGGTAATATCTGGTGAGAAGTACTCCCATCTACTATCCACTGGAGCTGTATATAGACTGATGGGTATTGCTTTTTTTGCCCTGACTAACTGAGCAGCTCCTGATATACCGATATTCTGCTGTATAAATATAGAATAGTATTCATAGAGTACACTCTCCTCTAACTCAATATAGACTTTACTGAATAGGAACTAGGGGTGTTTGTTCCTAATTACGTATACCTACCATTAGAGTTTATTAATAAAAACTGTGGCCCCACGTTTATTAGCCGGGATATCCACAAAGCCCTCTATGTACGCAGGGCTAGGGTGCTCAAAATATCTGTCTTAGTATAGATTATAATATATACCGTATCCTAACTTAATACTATACTTCAGATATTTCCCTTGTCACCCTCATTACTATTGTGGAATACCCATACTGCATCCACCCAGTTTTTAATTCACTTATAATTTACACGAGTTTTTCACTATTTCTACACTATGTTTTTGTTTTGTCCGTAAGCGGCTTAATAAAGGGTATATCCCACAATTATTTTTACTTTAAGTTCTGAGATATCATTCTGTGGAATAGACGCCCACCTGGTTCATCTTTGTGGGTGTTACTATCTCACTATTAGTCCTTTTCTTTCACTAACGTTTGGGGTCCATGCCCCCTGATATCTCTGTAACCCCTCAGGAATATAGGTGTGGACTTGATCCACTCCATAGTGTTCCTTTCTTGTCTATATATATATATATATATTTGCACAATATAAAGTTATATAAAATGCTAAACAATGAGGCAAATTATCACACAGGTGGGAGTACAAACAGAGGATAGATGCAGGTCTTCGGCAGAGCGTAGGGGCCTAGATGGGACTTATTTGTGTATTAGGGAGGATAGATAGGTGGGGGTAGCACTATGTAGAGATTTGAAATCAAGGACCAGAATTTTATATTGAGCCCAATATCTTACAGGAAGCAAATGCCAGTGGCATGGACCAGCACCTTAGCCTCATCTGGCATTAAGTAGGGGCAGATTTGGCGATCGACTGGACATGAGGGGTGAAGGAGAAATCGGAGTAAAAAAGAACACCTAGTCAGTGAGCCTGCTTGGTGGAGCTGATGGTAGCACCATTAATGTGGAGGAAGACAGAAATGGGGGTAGCAACACTTGAGGGAGGAAAGACCAGTTCTGTTTTGTACAAGTTGAGCTTAAGGAAGTAGGCAACCATCCAGTTAGAAATAGCAGAGAGGCAGTCAGAGACACTAGTCAAAAGGAGCTGGGAGAGATCAGGGGAGGAGAGATAGATTTGCGTGACATCCGCATAGAAGTGATATTGGAAGCCAAAGGAGCTGATGAGTTTAGATTTAGAACAGTAGGTGACTAAACCTTGTGGTACACCAACAGAGAGAGGTTGGGAGGAAGAGGCAGAGCCAGAGAAAGAGACACTAAAAGAGCGCTGGGTGAGGTTGAAGGTACCAGGAGAGAGCAATATCTCGTAGACCAAGATTACGGAGGATATTAAGAAGCTGTTGATGATCAACAGTATCAAAAGCAGCGGTGTAGTGACCATGTAGTGACCATGAGATTTTACTGCGAGTAGATTGTTTGATACTTTGGTCAGAGCTGTTTCCACAGAGTGCTGAGCGCGGATACCAGACTGAAGTGGAACGAGCAGAAAATTGGACTAGAGGAAGTCTGTCAATCTCACATACACAAGTCTTTCAAGGATCTTGGACGCAAAAGGCAGTAGCAAGATAGGGCGGTAGTTGGACGGGGAGTTTGGGTCAAGGTTGGGCTTTTTTAGAATCGGGGTTGCAGTTGCATGTTTGAAGGGTAATGGAAAAATGCCAGAGGAGAGGGAGAGATTAAGAATTTTAGTGAGAGTTAAAGCAAGAGATGGAGACAGAGTACAGATAAGATGTGAGGGAATAAAATAAAGGGAGCAGGTGGTAGGGTGGGAGGACCAGAGCAGATCAGAAACCCCTTCTGCTGTTGATGGTGTAAATGAACATAGAACAGCAGAGGGAGGGAGTTTGGGGGAAGTATTGTAAGGGGAAGGAGAGAGATGAGAGATCTCTTCCCTGATTGTAGAAATCTGGTCAGTGAAGTGAGTTGCAAAGTTTGTGGCGGAGAAGTTGGTAGGAGGAGGAGGAGCAACAGGACGAAGAGTTAAAAGTGTGAAATAGTCATTTGGGTTGGTGGGAGAGTGTGGTTATGAGGGTATTGAAGTAATTTTCTTTTGCAGAGGAAAGATCCAAGCTGTAAGAGCGGAGTGAGACTTTCTAAAGTGGCATTCAGCATTTTTGGAGGTATCGAGTCAGATTAATGTGCCAAGGTTGTAGTTGGATGCGCTTGCTGCATTTAAGTGTAGGAGGTGCCAAGATGTCTAGTTGAGAGGAGAGGGTGGAATAGTAGAAGGAGATTGCAGAGCTAGGGCAGGTGAGGTTTGAGATAGGTAGAAGGAGAGTGTGGAAGTTAGTGGAGAAGTGCTCTAGGTCAAGAGATTGGAGTTTTCTGTGATATTGGGGTGCCGAGGGTGGTGTCAGTTGGGTCCTGGGTGTGCTGATGTCAAAAGTCAGCAGATGGTGGTCAGGTAGAGGAAAAGGAATATTGGAGAGATTAGAGGTGGTACAGAGGTTGGTGAAGGCAAGATCAAAAGTGTTTCCTGCTGTATGGGTTGCTGAATTGGACCATTGTGTGAGGCCAAAGGAGGAGATTACAGAGAGCAGACGAGAGGCATCAGTGCAGTAGGGGTTGTTG